>NW_028233423.1:80000-84763 GCF_054856515.1 Filicampus tigris | reverse complement strand
CCTTCCTTGGATGTGGTAGCCGTTTCTCAGGCTCCCTCTCCGGAATCGAACCCTGATTCCCCGTTACCCGTGGTCACCATGGTAGGCGCAGAAAGTACCATCGAAAGTTGATAGGGCAGACATTCGAATGAGACGTCGCCGCCGCGGAGGGCCGGCGATCGGCTCGAGGTTATCTAGGGTCACCAAAGGGGCCGGGCCGGCCGACCGCGGGAGGCCCCCCCCCGGAGGAGGGGACCCTGCCCCGCGGGGCCGGGCCCGCGTGGGTTTTGGGTCTGATAAATGCGCGCGTCCCCGGGGGTCGGCGCTCGTCTGCATGTATTAGCTCTAGAATTGCCACAGTTATCCAAGTAACGGCTGGAGCGATCAAAGGAACCATAACTGATTTAATGAGCCGTTCGCAGTTTCACTGTACGGGCCGTGTGTACTTAGACTTGCATGGCTTAATCTTTGAGACAAGCATATGCTACTGGCAGGATCAACCAGGTAGCCTCGGGCCGGGAGGGAGCGGCGGGCCACCCCCGCGGCGGTTCGCCCGCGCCGGCGTCGGGCCCCGCCCGGAACGGGGCAGGGGCCGCGCGCGGACGCCCGCTCGCGTGGGGGAGGGCGCGCGCCGTCCCTTCGGTAGGTGGGCTGGAGCCGCCTTAGCGGGCGTAGGACGGGGGCCTCCTCGCGGGAAGCCCCGCCGCCGCCGCGCTAGGGGAAAGGGTTTGAGAAACGATGCGTTAGCCGGAAGGCCCGCCGGCAAGGCGACCGTCCCGCTGCTGGGGCGGGGAGGGGCCGCGGACGAGCGGCGGGCTCCGTGGTAGGACTGCTGAGATCGGTGGGTCGCCTCGGCCTCGCTGCCGTACGGTCGCGCCGGGGTTGGCCGCGGGCCAAGCTCGCGAAGTAGCCCCGGCGCTGGAGAGCGACCCGCTGGCCGGAGGAACCGTCCGCCCGAGCGACCGGCGCGAGGCCGGTGCCGGCGGGGGCCCTCCGATGGCGGGTCATGGTTGCCGATCGGTCGGTGGGGGAATGGAGGTGCGGTGCGTGGTGAGGAGCTCCGGGCGGGGTGGGCCTTCGCCCGGCCCGCGGAGTCCGATTGAGCGCCGCCCGGGTCGGGCGGGCCCGCTCCGTTGAGCGCACGGAGGTTGAGATAGAAAATATTGCAACACGCGGAGCTCCAGGAAGGGGGGCCCTCGCCCGGCCCGCGGAGTCCGATTGAACACCCCCCAGGTCGGGCGGGCTCGCTCTGTTGAGCGCACGGAGGTTGACATAGAAAATATTGCAACACGCGGAGCTCCAGGCGGGGGGGGCCCTCGCCCGGCCCGCGGAGTCCGATTGAACACCCCCCAGGTCGGGCGGGCTCGCTCTGTTGAGCGCACGGAGGTTGAGATAGAAAATATTGCAACACGCGGTGCTCCAGGCGGGGGGGGCCCTCGCCCGGCCCGCGGAGTCCGATTGAACACCCCCCAGGTCGGGCAGGCTCGCTCTGTTGAGCGCATGGAGGTTGACATAGAAAATAATCCAACACGCGGAGCTCCAGGCGGGGGGGCCCTCGCCCGGCCCGCGGAGTCCGATTGAACACCCCCCAGGTCGGGCAGGCTCGCTCTGTTGAGCGCATGGAGGTTGACATAGAAAATAATCCAACACGTGGAGCTCCAGGCGGGGGGGCCCTCGCCCGGCCCGCGGAGTCCGATTGAACACCCCCCAGGTCGGGCAGGCTCGCTCTGTTGAGCGCATGGAGGTTGACATAGAAAATAATCCAACACGCGGAGCTCCAGGCGGGGGGGCCCTCGCCCGGCCCGCGGAGTCCGATTGAACACCCCCCAGGTCGGGCAGGCTCGCTCTGTTGAGCGCATGGAGGTTGACATAGAAAATAATCCAACACGTGGAGCTCCAGGCGGGGGGGCCCTCGCCCGGCCCGCGGAGTCCGATTGAACACCCCCCAGGTCGGGCAGGCTCGCTCTGTTGAGCGCATGGAGGTTGACATAGAAAATAATCCAACACGTGGAGCTCCAGGCGGGGGGGCCCTCGCCCGGCCCGCGGAGTCCGATTGAACACCCCCCAGGTCGGGCAGGCTCGCTCTGTTGAGCGCATGGAGGTTGACATAGAAAATAATCCAACACGTGGAGCTCCAGGCGGGGGGGCCCTCGCCCGGCCCGCGGAGTCCGATTGAACACCCCCCAGGTCGGGCAGGCTCGCTCTGTTGAGCGCATGGAGGTTGACATAGAAAATAATCCAACACGTGGAGCTCCAGGCGGGGGGGCCCTCTCCCCCCCCGGTGAGTCCGCTCACAGTGCCCCTATGTCGGGCAGGCTCATTGCAATGTGCGCATGGAGGTTGACTTAGAAAATATTTGAGAGTGACATGAGCTCCAGGCAGACACCGACTCATCGCCCGTGGGGTGTCCGACGAGCCCTCACCAATCTTGGATTAATGTTTGGCGAGGCTCCCCTGATCAGCTCTGGAGGTGGCAAGTTCTGAAAAAGTGGTTTCTGAAAATGTGCCCCTTGTATTTTGTGAAACCAGGGGTAACCTAGCGAGTAGGCAAACTCATCCCCTGACTGGGGGGATCAACTTTTACCTACTACAGCGCCCCTAATGGCCAAAAGTGGTACTGCTCCCCCTGGTAGCCTAACCCATTGAAATGAATGGGAAAAATTAATTTAGGCTACCAGGGCTTTGGGCTACCAGGGCTTTGGGCTACCAGGGCTTTGGGCTACCAGGGCTTTTTGCTACCAGGGCTGTGGGCTACCAGGGCTTTGGGCTACCAGGGCTGAGGGCTACCAGGGCTATTATAGGCGGCCACCACTGCACTAGTGGCAGCCCGGGGAAGGTGCCTGTTGCTCGGATATGCTTTTACGCACGTCGGCCTCTGCGCCCTGGAGCTTTTTTATGCTACCAGGGCTATTATAGGCGGCCACCACTGCACTAGTGGCAGCCCGGGGAAGGTGCCTGTTGCTCGGATATGCTTTTACGCACGTCGGCCTCTGCGCCCTGGAGCTTTTTTATGCTACCAGGGCTATTATAGGCGGCCACCACTGCACTAGTGGCAGCCCGGGGAAGGTGCCTGTTGCTCGGATATGCTTTTACGCACGTCGGCCTCTGCGCCCTGGAGCTTTTTTATGCTACCAGGGCTATTATAGGCGGCCACCACTGCACTAGTGGCAGCCCGGGGAAGGTGCCTGTTGCTCGGATATGCTTTTACGCACGTCGGCCTCTGCGCCCTGGAGCTTTTTTATGCTACCAGGGCTATTATAGGCGGCCACCACTGCACTAGTGGCAGCCCGGGGAAGGTGCCTTTTGCTCGGATATGCTTTTACGCACGTCGGCCTCTGCGCCCTGGAGCTTTTTTATGCCACCAGGGCTACGTTAGGCGGCCACCACTGCACTAGTGGCAGCCCGGGGAAGGTGCCTGTTGCTCGGATATGCTTTTACGCACGTCGGCCTCTGCGCCCTGGAGCTTTTTTATGCTACCAGGGCTATTATAGGCGGCCACCACTGCACTAGTGGCAGCCCGGGGAAGGTGCCTGTTGCTCGGATATGCTTTTACGCACGTCGGCCTCTGCGCCCTGGAGCTTTTTTATGCCACCAGGGCTATTATAGGCGGCCACCACTGCACTAGTGGAAGCCCGGGGAAGGTGCCTGTTGCTCGGATATGATTTTACGCACGTCGGCCTCTGCGCCCTGGAGCTTTTTTATGCCACCAGGGCTATGTTAGGCGGCCACCACTGCACTAGTGGAAGCCCGGGGAAGGTGCCTGTTGCTCGGATATGCTTTTACGCACGTCGGCCTCTGCGCCCTGGAGCTTTTTTATGCCACCAGGGCTATGTTAGGCGGCCACCACTGCACTAGTGGAAGCCCGGGGAAGGTGCCTGTTGCTCGGATATGATTTTACGCACGTCGGCCTCTGCGCCCTGGAGCTTTTTTATGCCACCAGGGCTATGTTAGGCGGCCACCACTGCACTAGTGGCGGCCCGGGGAAGGTGCCTTTTGCTCGGATATGCTTTTACGCACGTCGGCCTCTGCGCCCTGGAGCTTTTTTATGCCACCAGGGCTATGTTAGGCGGCCACCACTGCACTAGTGGAAGCCCGGGGAAGGTGCCTGTTGCTCGGATATGCTTTTACGCACGTCGGCCTCTGCGCCCTGGAGCTTTTTTATGCCACCAGGGCTATTATAGGCGGCCACCACTGCACTAGTGGAAGCCCGGGGAAGGTGCCTGTTGCTCGGATATGATTTTACGCACGTCGGCCTCTGCGCCCTGGAGCTTTTTTATGCCACCAGGGCTATGTTAGGCGGCCACCACTGCACTAGTGGAAGCCCGGGGAAGGTGCCTGTTGCTCGGATATGCTTTTACGCACGTCGGCCTCTGCGCCCTGGAGCTTTTTTATGCCACCAGGGCTATGTTAGGCGGCCACCACTGCACTAGTGGAAGCCCGGGGAAGGTGCCTGTTGCTCGGATATGATTTTACGCACGTCGGCCTCTGCGCCCTGGAGCTTTTTTATGCCACCAGGGCTATTATAGGCGGCCACCACTGCACTAGTGGAAGCCCGGGGAAGGTGCCTTTTGCTCGGATATGCTTTTACGCACGTCGGCCTCTGCGCCCTGGAGCTTTTTGATGCCACCAGGGCTATTATAGGCGGCCACCACTGCACTAGTGGCGGCCCGGGGAAGGTGCCTTTTGCTCGGATATGCTTTTACGCACGTCGGCCTCTGCGCCCTGGAGCTTTTTTATGCCACCAGGGCTATTGTAGGCGGCCACCACTGCACTAGTGGCGGCCC
>NW_028233423.1:65000-67500 GCF_054856515.1 Filicampus tigris | reverse complement strand
TGCGCATGGAGGTTGACTTAGAAAATATTTGAGAGTGACATGAGCTCCAGGCAGACACCGACTCATCGCCCGTGGGGTGTCCGACGAGCCCTCACCAATCTTGGATTAATGTTTGGCGAGGCTCCCCTGATCAGCTCTGGAGGTGGCAAGTTCTGAAAAAGTGGTTTCTGAAAATGTGCCCCTTGTATTTTGTGAAACCAGGGGTAACCTAGCGAGTAGGCAAACTCATCCCCTGACTGGGGGGATCAACTTTTACCTACTACAGCGCCCCTAATGGCCAAAAGTGGTACTGCTCCCCCTGGTAGCCTAACCCATTGAAATGAATGGGAAAAATTAATTTAGGCTACCAGGGCTTTGGGCTACCAGGGCTTTGGGCTACCAGGGCTTTGGGCTACCAGGGCTTTTTGCTACCAGGGCTGTGGGCTACCAGGGCTTTGGGCTACCAGGGCTGAGGGCTACCAGGGCTATTATAGGCGGCCACCACTGCACTAGTGGCAGCCCGGGGAAGGTGCCTGTTGCTCGGATATGCTTTTACGCACGTCGGCCTCTGCGCCCTGGAGCTTTTTTATGCTACCAGGGCTATTATAGGCGGCCACCACTGCACTAGTGGCAGCCCGGGGAAGGTGCCTGTTGCTCGGATATGCTTTTACGCACGTCGGCCTCTGCGCCCTGGAGCTTTTTTATGCTACCAGGGCTATTATAGGCGGCCACCACTGCACTAGTGGCAGCCCGGGGAAGGTGCCTGTTGCTCGGATATGCTTTTACGCACGTCGGCCTCTGCGCCCTGGAGCTTTTTTATGCTACCAGGGCTATTATAGGCGGCCACCACTGCACTAGTGGCAGCCCGGGGAAGGTGCCTGTTGCTCGGATATGCTTTTACGCACGTCGGCCTCTGCGCCCTGGAGCTTTTTTATGCTACCAGGGCTATTATAGGCGGCCACCACTGCACTAGTGGCAGCCCGGGGAAGGTGCCTTTTGCTCGGATATGCTTTTACGCACGTCGGCCTCTGCGCCCTGGAGCTTTTTTATGCCACCAGGGCTACGTTAGGCGGCCACCACTGCACTAGTGGCAGCCCGGGGAAGGTGCCTGTTGCTCGGATATGCTTTTACGCACGTCGGCCTCTGCGCCCTGGAGCTTTTTTATGCTACCAGGGCTATTATAGGCGGCCACCACTGCACTAGTGGCAGCCCGGGGAAGGTGCCTGTTGCTCGGATATGCTTTTACGCACGTCGGCCTCTGCGCCCTGGAGCTTTTTTATGCCACCAGGGCTATTATAGGCGGCCACCACTGCACTAGTGGAAGCCCGGGGAAGGTGCCTGTTGCTCGGATATGATTTTACGCACGTCGGCCTCTGCGCCCTGGAGCTTTTTTATGCCACCAGGGCTATGTTAGGCGGCCACCACTGCACTAGTGGAAGCCCGGGGAAGGTGCCTGTTGCTCGGATATGCTTTTACGCACGTCGGCCTCTGCGCCCTGGAGCTTTTTTATGCCACCAGGGCTATGTTAGGCGGCCACCACTGCACTAGTGGAAGCCCGGGGAAGGTGCCTGTTGCTCGGATATGATTTTACGCACGTCGGCCTCTGCGCCCTGGAGCTTTTTTATGCCACCAGGGCTATGTTAGGCGGCCACCACTGCACTAGTGGCGGCCCGGGGAAGGTGCCTTTTGCTCGGATATGCTTTTACGCACGTCGGCCTCTGCGCCCTGGAGCTTTTTTATGCCACCAGGGCTATGTTAGGCGGCCACCACTGCACTAGTGGAAGCCCGGGGAAGGTGCCTGTTGCTCGGATATGCTTTTACGCACGTCGGCCTCTGCGCCCTGGAGCTTTTTTATGCCACCAGGGCTATTATAGGCGGCCACCACTGCACTAGTGGAAGCCCGGGGAAGGTGCCTGTTGCTCGGATATGATTTTACGCACGTCGGCCTCTGCGCCCTGGAGCTTTTTTATGCCACCAGGGCTATGTTAGGCGGCCACCACTGCACTAGTGGAAGCCCGGGGAAGGTGCCTGTTGCTCGGATATGCTTTTACGCACGTCGGCCTCTGCGCCCTGGAGCTTTTTTATGCCACCAGGGCTATGTTAGGCGGCCACCACTGCACTAGTGGAAGCCCGGGGAAGGTGCCTGTTGCTCGGATATGATTTTACGCACGTCGGCCTCTGCGCCCTGGAGCTTTTTTATGCCACCAGGGCTATTATAGGCGGCCACCACTGCACTAGTGGAAGCCCGGGGAAGGTGCCTTTTGCTCGGATATGCTTTTACGCACGTCGGCCTCTGCGCCCTGGAGCTTTTTGATGCCACCAGGGCTATTATAGGCGGCCACCACTGCACTAGTGGCGGCCCGGGGAAGGTGCCTTTTGCTCGGATATGCTTTTACGCACGTCGGCCTCTGCGCCCTGGAGCTTTTTTATGCCACCAGGGCTATTGTAGGCGGCCACCACTGCACTAGTGGCGGCCCGGGGAAGGTGCCTTTTGCTCGGATATGCTTTTACGCACGTCGGC
>NW_028233423.1:50000-52500 GCF_054856515.1 Filicampus tigris | reverse complement strand
GCTGTGGGCTACCAGGGCTTTGGGCTACCAGGGCTGAGGGCTACCAGGGCTATTATAGGCGGCCACCACTGCACTAGTGGCAGCCCGGGGAAGGTGCCTGTTGCTCGGATATGCTTTTACGCACGTCGGCCTCTGCGCCCTGGAGCTTTTTTATGCTACCAGGGCTATTATAGGCGGCCACCACTGCACTAGTGGCAGCCCGGGGAAGGTGCCTGTTGCTCGGATATGCTTTTACGCACGTCGGCCTCTGCGCCCTGGAGCTTTTTTATGCTACCAGGGCTATTATAGGCGGCCACCACTGCACTAGTGGCAGCCCGGGGAAGGTGCCTGTTGCTCGGATATGCTTTTACGCACGTCGGCCTCTGCGCCCTGGAGCTTTTTTATGCTACCAGGGCTATTATAGGCGGCCACCACTGCACTAGTGGCAGCCCGGGGAAGGTGCCTGTTGCTCGGATATGCTTTTACGCACGTCGGCCTCTGCGCCCTGGAGCTTTTTTATGCTACCAGGGCTATTATAGGCGGCCACCACTGCACTAGTGGCAGCCCGGGGAAGGTGCCTTTTGCTCGGATATGCTTTTACGCACGTCGGCCTCTGCGCCCTGGAGCTTTTTTATGCCACCAGGGCTACGTTAGGCGGCCACCACTGCACTAGTGGCAGCCCGGGGAAGGTGCCTGTTGCTCGGATATGCTTTTACGCACGTCGGCCTCTGCGCCCTGGAGCTTTTTTATGCTACCAGGGCTATTATAGGCGGCCACCACTGCACTAGTGGCAGCCCGGGGAAGGTGCCTGTTGCTCGGATATGCTTTTACGCACGTCGGCCTCTGCGCCCTGGAGCTTTTTTATGCCACCAGGGCTATTATAGGCGGCCACCACTGCACTAGTGGAAGCCCGGGGAAGGTGCCTGTTGCTCGGATATGATTTTACGCACGTCGGCCTCTGCGCCCTGGAGCTTTTTTATGCCACCAGGGCTATGTTAGGCGGCCACCACTGCACTAGTGGAAGCCCGGGGAAGGTGCCTGTTGCTCGGATATGCTTTTACGCACGTCGGCCTCTGCGCCCTGGAGCTTTTTTATGCCACCAGGGCTATGTTAGGCGGCCACCACTGCACTAGTGGAAGCCCGGGGAAGGTGCCTGTTGCTCGGATATGATTTTACGCACGTCGGCCTCTGCGCCCTGGAGCTTTTTTATGCCACCAGGGCTATGTTAGGCGGCCACCACTGCACTAGTGGCGGCCCGGGGAAGGTGCCTTTTGCTCGGATATGCTTTTACGCACGTCGGCCTCTGCGCCCTGGAGCTTTTTTATGCCACCAGGGCTATGTTAGGCGGCCACCACTGCACTAGTGGAAGCCCGGGGAAGGTGCCTGTTGCTCGGATATGCTTTTACGCACGTCGGCCTCTGCGCCCTGGAGCTTTTTTATGCCACCAGGGCTATTATAGGCGGCCACCACTGCACTAGTGGAAGCCCGGGGAAGGTGCCTGTTGCTCGGATATGATTTTACGCACGTCGGCCTCTGCGCCCTGGAGCTTTTTTATGCCACCAGGGCTATGTTAGGCGGCCACCACTGCACTAGTGGAAGCCCGGGGAAGGTGCCTGTTGCTCGGATATGCTTTTACGCACGTCGGCCTCTGCGCCCTGGAGCTTTTTTATGCCACCAGGGCTATGTTAGGCGGCCACCACTGCACTAGTGGAAGCCCGGGGAAGGTGCCTGTTGCTCGGATATGATTTTACGCACGTCGGCCTCTGCGCCCTGGAGCTTTTTTATGCCACCAGGGCTATTATAGGCGGCCACCACTGCACTAGTGGAAGCCCGGGGAAGGTGCCTTTTGCTCGGATATGCTTTTACGCACGTCGGCCTCTGCGCCCTGGAGCTTTTTGATGCCACCAGGGCTATTATAGGCGGCCACCACTGCACTAGTGGCGGCCCGGGGAAGGTGCCTTTTGCTCGGATATGCTTTTACGCACGTCGGCCTCTGCGCCCTGGAGCTTTTTTATGCCACCAGGGCTATTGTAGGCGGCCACCACTGCACTAGTGGCGGCCCGGGGAAGGTGCCTTTTGCTCGGATATGCTTTTACGCACGTCGGCCTCTGCGCCCTGGAGCTTTTTTATGCCACCAGGGCTACGTTAGGCGGCCACCACTGCACTAGTGGCAGCCCGGGGAAGGTGCCTGTTGCTCGGATATGCTTTTACGCACGTCGGCCTCTGCGCCCTGGAGCTTTTTTATGCTACCAGGGCTATTATAGGCGGCCACCACTGCACTAGTGGCAGCCCGGGGAAGGTGCCTGTTGCTCGGATATGCTTTTACGCACGTCGGCCTCTGCGCCCTGGAGCTTTTTTATGCTACCAGGGCTATTATAGGCGGCCACCACTGCACTAGTGGCAGCCCGGGGAAGGTGCCTGTTGCTCGGATATGCTTTTACGCACGTCGGCCTCTGCGCCCTGGAGCTTTTTTATGCTACCAGGGCTATTATAGGCGGCCACCACTGCACTAGTGGCAGCC
>NW_028233423.1:25000-27500 GCF_054856515.1 Filicampus tigris | reverse complement strand
TGCCGTACGGTCGCGCCGGGGTTGGCCGCGGGCCAAGCTCGCGAAGTAGCCCCGGCGCTGGAGAGCGACCCGCTGGCCGGAGGAACCGTCCGCCCGAGCGACCGGCGCGAGGCCGGTGCCGGCGGGGGCCCTCCGATGGCGGGTCATGGTTGCCGATCGGTCGGTGGGGGAATGGAGGTGCGGTGCGTGGTGAGGAGCTCCGGGCGGGGTGGGCCTTCGCCCGGCCCGCGGAGTCCGATTGAGCGCCGCCCGGGTCGGGCGGGCCCGCTCCGTTGAGCGCACGGAGGTTGAGATAGAAAATATTGCAACACGCGGAGCTCCAGGAAGGGGGGCCCTCGCCCGGCCCGCGGAGTCCGATTGAACACCCCCCAGGTCGGGCGGGCTCGCTCTGTTGAGCGCACGGAGGTTGACATAGAAAATATTGCAACACGCGGAGCTCCAGGCGGGGGGGGCCCTCGCCCGGCCCGCGGAGTCCGATTGAACACCCCCCAGGTCGGGCGGGCTCGCTCTGTTGAGCGCACGGAGGTTGAGATAGAAAATATTGCAACACGCGGTGCTCCAGGCGGGGGGGGGCCCTCGCCCGGCCCGCGGAGTCCGATTGAACACCCCCCAGGTCGGGCAGGCTCGCTCTGTTGAGCGCATGGAGGTTGACATAGAAAATAATCCAACACGCGGAGCTCCAGGCGGGGGGGCCCTCGCCCGGCCCGCGGAGTCCGATTGAACACCCCCCAGGTCGGGCAGGCTCGCTCTGTTGAGCGCATGGAGGTTGACATAGAAAATAATCCAACACGCGGAGCTCCAGGCGGGGGGGCCCTCGCCCGGCCCGCGGAGTCCGATTGAACACCCCCCAGGTCGGGCAGGCTCGCTCTGTTGAGCGCATGGAGGTTGACATAGAAAATAATCCAACACGCGGAGCTCCAGGCGGGGGGGCCCTCGCCCGGCCCGCGGAGTCCGATTGAACACCCCCCAGGTCGGGCAGGCTCGCTCTGTTGAGCGCATGGAGGTTGACATAGAAAATAATCCAACACGTGGAGCTCCAGGCGGGGGGGCCCTCGCCCGGCCCGCGGAGTCCGATTGAACACCCCCCAGGTCGGGCAGGCTCGCTCTGTTGAGCGCATGGAGGTTGACATAGAAAATAATCCAACACGTGGAGCTCCAGGCGGGGGGGCCCTCGCCCGGCCCGCGGAGTCCGATTGAACACCCCCCAGGTCGGGCAGGCTCGCTCTGTTGAGCGCATGGAGGTTGACATAGAAAATAATCCAACACGTGGAGCTCCAGGCGGGGGGGCCCTCGCCCGGCCCGCGGAGTCCGATTGAACACCCCCCAGGTCGGGCAGGCTCGCTCTGTTGAGCGCATGGAGGTTGACATAGAAAATAATCCAACACGTGGAGCTCCAGGCGGGGGGGCCCTCGCCCGGCCCGCGGAGTCCGATTGAACACCCCCCAGGTCGGGCAGGCTCGCTCTGTTGAGCGCATGGAGGTTGACATAGAAAATAATCCAACACGTGGAGCTCCAGGCGGGGGGGCCCTCTCCCCCCCCGGTGAGTCCGCTCACAGTGCCCCTATGTCGGGCAGGCTCATTGCAATGTGCGCATGGAGGTTGACTTAGAAAATATTTGAGAGTGACATGAGCTCCAGGCAGACACCGACTCATCGCCCGTGGGGTGTCCGACGAGCCCTCACCAATCTTGGATTAATGTTTGGCGAGGCTCCCCTGATCAGCTCTGGAGGTGGCAAGTTCTGAAAAAGTGGTTTCTGAAAATGTGCCCCTTGTATTTTGTGAAACCAGGGGTAACCTAGCGAGTAGGCAAACTCATCCCCTGACTGGGGGGATCAACTTTTACCTACTACAGCGCCCCTAATGGCCAAAAGTGGTACTGCTCCCCCTGGTAGCCTAACCCATTGAAATGAATGGGAAAAATTAATTTAGGCTACCAGGGCTTTGGGCTACCAGGGCTTTGGGCTACCAGGGCTTTGGGCTACCAGGGCTTTTTGCTACCAGGGCTGTGGGCTACCAGGGCTTTGGGCTACCAGGGCTGAGGGCTACCAGGGCTATTATAGGCGGCCACCACTGCACTAGTGGCAGCCCGGGGAAGGTGCCTGTTGCTCGGATATGCTTTTACGCACGTCGGCCTCTGCGCCCTGGAGCTTTTTTATGCTACCAGGGCTATTATAGGCGGCCACCACTGCACTAGTGGCAGCCCGGGGAAGGTGCCTGTTGCTCGGATATGCTTTTACGCACGTCGGCCTCTGCGCCCTGGAGCTTTTTTATGCTACCAGGGCTATTATAGGCGGCCACCACTGCACTAGTGGCAGCCCGGGGAAGGTGCCTGTTGCTCGGATATGCTTTTACGCACGTCGGCCTCTGCGCCCTGGAGCTTTTTTATGCTACCAGGGCTATTATAGGCGGCCACCACTGCACTAGTGGCAGCCCGGGGAAGGTGCCTGTTGCTCGGATATGCTTTTACGCACGTCGGCCTCTGCGCCCTGGAGCTTTTTTA
>NW_028233423.1:12500-15000 GCF_054856515.1 Filicampus tigris | reverse complement strand
GGGCCTTCGCCCGGCCCGCGGAGTCCGATTGAGCGCCGCCCGGGTCGGGCGGGCCCGCTCCGTTGAGCGCACGGAGGTTGAGATAGAAAATATTGCAACACGCGGAGCTCCAGGAAGGGGGGCCCTCGCCCGGCCCGCGGAGTCCGATTGAACACCCCCCAGGTCGGGCGGGCTCGCTCTGTTGAGCGCACGGAGGTTGACATAGAAAATATTGCAACACGCGGAGCTCCAGGCGGGGGGGGCCCTCGCCCGGCCCGCGGAGTCCGATTGAACACCCCCCAGGTCGGGCGGGCTCGCTCTGTTGAGCGCACGGAGGTTGAGATAGAAAATATTGCAACACGCGGTGCTCCAGGCGGGGGGGGCCCTCGCCCGGCCCGCGGAGTCCGATTGAACACCCCCCAGGTCGGGCAGGCTCGCTCTGTTGAGCGCATGGAGGTTGACATAGAAAATAATCCAACACGCGGAGCTCCAGGCGGGGGGGCCCTCGCCCGGCCCGCGGAGTCCGATTGAACACCCCCCAGGTCGGGCAGGCTCGCTCTGTTGAGCGCATGGAGGTTGACATAGAAAATAATCCAACACGTGGAGCTCCAGGCGGGGGGGCCCTCGCCCGGCCCGCGGAGTCCGATTGAACACCCCCCAGGTCGGGCAGGCTCGCTCTGTTGAGCGCATGGAGGTTGACATAGAAAATAATCCAACACGCGGAGCTCCAGGCGGGGGGGCCCTCGCCCGGCCCGCGGAGTCCGATTGAACACCCCCCAGGTCGGGCAGGCTCGCTCTGTTGAGCGCATGGAGGTTGACATAGAAAATAATCCAACACGTGGAGCTCCAGGCGGGGGGGCCCTCGCCCGGCCCGCGGAGTCCGATTGAACACCCCCCAGGTCGGGCAGGCTCGCTCTGTTGAGCGCATGGAGGTTGACATAGAAAATAATCCAACACGTGGAGCTCCAGGCGGGGGGGCCCTCGCCCGGCCCGCGGAGTCCGATTGAACACCCCCCAGGTCGGGCAGGCTCGCTCTGTTGAGCGCATGGAGGTTGACATAGAAAATAATCCAACACGTGGAGCTCCAGGCGGGGGGGCCCTCGCCCGGCCCGCGGAGTCCGATTGAACACCCCCCAGGTCGGGCAGGCTCGCTCTGTTGAGCGCATGGAGGTTGACATAGAAAATAATCCAACACGTGGAGCTCCAGGCGGGGGGGCCCTCTCCCCCCCCGGTGAGTCCGCTCACAGTGCCCCTATGTCGGGCAGGCTCATTGCAATGTGCGCATGGAGGTTGACTTAGAAAATATTTGAGAGTGACATGAGCTCCAGGCAGACACCGACTCATCGCCCGTGGGGTGTCCGACGAGCCCTCACCAATCTTGGATTAATGTTTGGCGAGGCTCCCCTGATCAGCTCTGGAGGTGGCAAGTTCTGAAAAAGTGGTTTCTGAAAATGTGCCCCTTGTATTTTGTGAAACCAGGGGTAACCTAGCGAGTAGGCAAACTCATCCCCTGACTGGGGGGATCAACTTTTACCTACTACAGCGCCCCTAATGGCCAAAAGTGGTACTGCTCCCCCTGGTAGCCTAACCCATTGAAATGAATGGGAAAAATTAATTTAGGCTACCAGGGCTTTGGGCTACCAGGGCTTTGGGCTACCAGGGCTTTGGGCTACCAGGGCTTTTTGCTACCAGGGCTGTGGGCTACCAGGGCTTTGGGCTACCAGGGCTGAGGGCTACCAGGGCTATTATAGGCGGCCACCACTGCACTAGTGGCAGCCCGGGGAAGGTGCCTGTTGCTCGGATATGCTTTTACGCACGTCGGCCTCTGCGCCCTGGAGCTTTTTTATGCTACCAGGGCTATTATAGGCGGCCACCACTGCACTAGTGGCAGCCCGGGGAAGGTGCCTGTTGCTCGGATATGCTTTTACGCACGTCGGCCTCTGCGCCCTGGAGCTTTTTTATGCTACCAGGGCTATTATAGGCGGCCACCACTGCACTAGTGGCAGCCCGGGGAAGGTGCCTGTTGCTCGGATATGCTTTTACGCACGTCGGCCTCTGCGCCCTGGAGCTTTTTTATGCTACCAGGGCTATTATAGGCGGCCACCACTGCACTAGTGGCAGCCCGGGGAAGGTGCCTGTTGCTCGGATATGCTTTTACGCACGTCGGCCTCTGCGCCCTGGAGCTTTTTTATGCTACCAGGGCTATTATAGGCGGCCACCACTGCACTAGTGGCAGCCCGGGGAAGGTGCCTGTTGCTCGGATATGCTTTTACGCACGTCGGCCTCTGCGCCCTGGAGCTTTTTTATGCTACCAGGGCTATTATAGGCGGCCACCACTGCACTAGTGGCAGCCCGGGGAAGGTGCCTGTTGCTCGGATATGCTTTTACGCACGTCGGCCTCTGCGCCCTGGAGCTTTTTTATGCTACCAGGGCTATTATAGGCGGCCACCACTGCACTAGTGGCAGCCCGGGGAAGGTGCCTGTTGCTCGGATATGCTTTTACGCACGTCGGCCTCTGCGC
>NW_028233423.1:0-2500 GCF_054856515.1 Filicampus tigris | reverse complement strand
ATATTGCAACACGCGGTGCTCCAGGCGGGGGGGGCCCTCGCCCGGCCCGCGGAGTCCGATTGAACACCCCCCAGGTCGGGCAGGCTCGCTCTGTTGAGCGCATGGAGGTTGACATAGAAAATAATCCAACACGCGGAGCTCCAGGCGGGGGGGCCCTCGCCCGGCCCGCGGAGTCCGATTGAACACCCCCCAGGTCGGGCAGGCTCGCTCTGTTGAGCGCATGGAGGTTGACATAGAAAATAATCCAACACGTGGAGCTCCAGGCGGGGGGGCCCTCGCCCGGCCCGCGGAGTCCGATTGAACACCCCCCAGGTCGGGCAGGCTCGCTCTGTTGAGCGCATGGAGGTTGACATAGAAAATAATCCAACACGCGGAGCTCCAGGCGGGGGGGCCCTCGCCCGGCCCGCGGAGTCCGATTGAACACCCCCCAGGTCGGGCAGGCTCGCTCTGTTGAGCGCATGGAGGTTGACATAGAAAATAATCCAACACGTGGAGCTCCAGGCGGGGGGCCCTCGCCCGGCCCGCGGAGTCCGATTGAACACCCCCCAGGTCGGGCAGGCTCGCTCTGTTGAGCGCATGGAGGTTGACATAGAAAATAATCCAACACGTGGAGCTCCAGGCGGGGGGGCCCTCGCCCGGCCCGCGGAGTCCGATTGAACACCCCCCAGGTCGGGCAGGCTCGCTCTGTTGAGCGCATGGAGGTTGACATAGAAAATAATCCAACACGTGGAGCTCCAGGCGGGGGGGCCCTCGCCCGGCCCCGCGGAGTCCGATTGAACACCCCCCAGGTCGGGCAGGCTCGCTCTGTTGAGCGCATGGAGGTTGACATAGAAAATAATCCAACACGTGGAGCTCCAGGCGGGGGGGCCCTCTCCCCCCCCGGTGAGTCCGCTCACAGTGCCCCTATGTCGGGCAGGCTCATTGCAATGTGCGCATGGAGGTTGACTTAGAAAATATTTGAGAGTGACATGAGCTCCAGGCAGACACCGACTCATCGCCCGTGGGGTGTCCGACGAGCCCTCACCAATCTTGGATTAATGTTTGGCGAGGCTCCCCTGATCAGCTCTGGAGGTGGCAAGTTCTGAAAAAGTGGTTTCTGAAAATGTGCCCCTTGTATTTTGTGAAACCAGGGGTAAACCTAGCGAGTAGGCAAACTCATCCCCTGACTGGGGGGATCAACTTTTACCTACTACAGCGCCCCTAATGGCCAAAAGTGGTACTGCTCCCCCTGGTAGCCTAACCCATTGAAATGAATGGGAAAAATTAATTTAGGCTACCAGGGCTTTGGGCTACCAGGGCTTTGGGCTACCAGGGCTTTGGGCTACCAGGGCTTTTTGCTACCAGGGCTGTGGGCTACCAGGGCTTTGGGCTACCAGGGCTGAGGGCTACCAGGGCTATTATAGGCGGCCACCACTGCACTAGTGGCAGCCCGGGGAAGGTGCCTGTTGCTCGGATATGCTTTTACGCACGTCGGCCTCTGCGCCCTGGAGCTTTTTTATGCTACCAGGGCTATTATAGGCGGCCACCACTGCACTAGTGGCAGCCCGGGGAAGGTGCCTGTTGCTCGGATATGCTTTTACGCACGTCGGCCTCTGCGCCCTGGAGCTTTTTTATGCTACCAGGGCTATTATAGGCGGCCACCACTGCACTAGTGGCAGCCCGGGGAAGGTGCCTGTTGCTCGGATATGCTTTTACGCACGTCGGCCTCTGCGCCCTGGAGCTTTTTTATGCTACCAGGGCTATTATAGGCGGCCCACCACTGCACTAGTGGCAGCCCGGGGAAGGTGCCTGTTGCTCGGATATGCTTTTACGCACGTCGGCCTCTGCGCCCTGGAGCTTTTTTATGCTACCAGGGCTATTATAGGCGGCCACCACTGCACTAGTGGCAGCCCGGGGAAGGTGCCTGTTGCTCGGATATGCTTTTACGCACGTCGGCCTCTGCGCCCTGGAGCTTTTTTTATGCCACCAGGGCTATGTTAGGCGGCCACCACTGCACTAGTGGAAGCCCGGGGAAGGTGCCTGTTGCTCGGATATGCTTTTACGCACGTCGGCCTCTGCGCCCTGGAGCTTTTTTTATGCCACCAGGGCTATTATAGGCGGCCACCACTGCACTAGTGGAAGCCCGGGGAAGGTGCCTGTTGCTCGGATATGATTTTACGCACGTCGGCCTCTGCGCCCTGGAGCTTTTTTATGCCACCAGGGCTATGTTAGGCGGCCACCACTGCACTAGTGGAAGCCGGGGAAGGTGCCTGTTGCTCGGATATGCTTTTACGCACGTCGGGCCTCTGCCGCCCTGGAGCTTTTTTATGCCACCCAGGGGCTATGTTAGGCGGCCACCACTGCACTAGTGGAAGCCCGGGGAAGGTGCCTGTTGCTCGGATATGCTTTTACAGCACGTCGGCCCTCTGCGCCCTGGAGCTTTTTTATGCCACCAGGGCTATTATAGGCGGCCACCACTGCACTAGTGGAAGCCCGGGGAAGGTGCCTTTTGCTCGGATAT
>NW_028233422.1:80000-82500 GCF_054856515.1 Filicampus tigris | reverse complement strand
GGGCCAAGCTCGCGAAGTAGCCCCGGCGCTGGAGAGCGACCCGCTGGCCGGAGGAACCGTCCGCCCGAGCGACCGGCGCGAGGCCGGTGCCGGCGGGGGCCCTCCGATGGCGGGTCATGGTTGCCGATCGGTCGGTGGGGGAATGGAGGTGCGGTGCGTGGTGAGGAGCTCCGGGCGGGGTGGGCCTTCGCCCGGCCCGCGGAGTCCGATTGAGCGCCGCCCGGGTCGGGCGGGCCCGCTCCGTTGAGCGCACGGAGGTTGAGATAGAAAATATTGCAACACGCGGAGCTCCAGGCGGGGGGGCCCTCGCCCGGCCCGCGGAGTCCGATTGAACACCCCCCAGGTCGGGCGGGCTCGCTCTGTTGAGCGCACGGAGGTTGACATAGAAAATATTGCAACACGCGGAGCTCCAGGCGGGGGGGGCCCTCGCCCGGCCCGCGGAGTCCGATTGAACACCCCCCAGGTCGGGCGGGCTCGCTCTGTTGAGCGCACGGAGGTTGAGATAGAAAATATTGCAACACGCGGAGCTCCAGGCGGGGGGGGCCCTCGCCCGGCCCGCGGAGTCCGATTGAACACCCCCCAGGTCGGGCGGGCTCGCTCTGTTGAGCGCACGGAGGTTGACATAGAAAATATTGCAACACGCGGAGCTCCAGGCGGGGGGGGCCCTCGCCCGGCCCGCGGAGTCCGATTGAACACCCCCCAGGTCGGGCGGGCTCGCTCTGTTGAGCGCACGGAGGTTGAGATAGAAAATATTGCAACACGCGGAGCTCCAGGCGGGGGGGGCCCTCGCCCGGCCCGCGGAGTCCGATTGAACACCCCCCAGGTCGGGCGGGCTCGCTCTGTTGAGCGCACGGAGGTTGACATAGAAAATATTGCAACACGCGGAGCTCCAGGCGGGGGGGGCCCTCGCCCGGCCCGCGGAGTCCGATTGAACACCCCCCAGGTCGGGCGGGCTCGCTCTGTTGAGCGCACGGAGGTTGAGATAGAAAATATTGCAACACGCGGAGCTCCAGGCGGGGGGGGCCCTCGCCCGGCCCGCGGAGTCCGATTGAACACCCCCCAGGTCGGGCGGGCTCGCTCTGTTGAGCGCACGGAGGTTGACATAGAAAATATTGCAACACGCGGAGCTCCAGGCGGGGGGGGCCCTCGCCCGGCCCGCGGAGTCCGATTGAACACCCCCCAGGTCGGGCGGGCTCGCTCTGTTGAGCGCACGGAGGTTGAGATAGAAAATATTGCAACACGCGGTGCTCCAGGCGGGGGGGGCCCTCGCCCGGCCCGCGGAGTCCGATTGAACACCCCCCAGGTCGGGCAGGCTCGCTCTGTTGAGCGCATGGAGGTTGACATAGAAAATAATCCAACACGCGGAGCTCCAGGCGGGGGGGCCCTCGCCCGGCCCGCGGAGTCCGATTGAACACCCCCCAGGTCGGGCAGGCTCGCTCTGTTGAGCGCATGGAGGTTGACATAGAAAATAATCCAACACGTGGAGCTCCAGGCGGGGGGGCCCTCGCCCGGCCCGCGGAGTCCGATTGAACACCCCCCAGGTCGGGCAGGCTCGCTCTGTTGAGCGCATGGAGGTTGACATAGAAAATAATCCAACACGTGGAGCTCCAGGCGGGGGGGCCCTCGCCCGGCCCGCGGAGTCCGATTGAACACCCCCCAGGTCGGGCAGGCTCGCTCTGTTGAGCGCATGGAGGTTGACATAGAAAATAATCCAACACGTGGAGCTCCAGGCGGGGGGGCCCTCGCCCGGCCCGCGGAGTCCGATTGAACACCCCCCAGGTCGGGCAGGCTCGCTCTGTTGAGCGCATGGAGGTTGACATAGAAAATAATCCAACACGTGGAGCTCCAGGCGGGGGGGCCCTCTCCCCCCCCGGTGAGTCCGCTCACAGTGCCCCTATGTCGGGCAGGCTCATTGCAATGTGCGCATGGAGGTTGACTTAGAAAATATTTGAGAGTGACATGAGCTCCAGGCAGACACCGACTCATCGCCCGTGGGGTGTCCGACGAGCCCTCACCAATCTTGGATTAATGTTTGGCGAGGCTCCCCTGATCAGCTCTGGAGGTGGCAAGTTCTGAAAAAGTGGTTTCTGAAAATGTGCCCCTTGTATTTTGTGAAACCAGGGGTAACCTAGCGAGTAGGCAAACTCATCCCCTGACTGGGGGGATCAACTTTTACCTACTACAGCGCCCCTAATGGCCAAAAGTGGTACTGCTCCCCCTGGTAGCCTAACCCATTGAAATGAATGGGAAAAATTAATTTAGGCTACCAGGGCTTTGGGCTACCAGGGCTTTGGGCTACCAGGGCTTTGGGCTACCAGGGCTTTTTGCTACCAGGGCTGTGGGCTACCAGGGCTTTGGGCTACCAGGGCTGAGGGCTACCAGGGCTATTATAGGCGGCCACCACTGCACTAGTGGCAGCCCGGGGAAGGTGCCTGTTGCTCGGATATGCTTTTACGCACGTCGGCCTCTGCGCCCTGGAGCTTTTTTATGCTACCAGGGC
>NW_028233422.1:67500-70000 GCF_054856515.1 Filicampus tigris | reverse complement strand
GCGAGGCCGGTGCCGGCGGGGGCCCTCCGATGGCGGGTCATGGTTGCCGATCGGTCGGTGGGGGAATGGAGGTGCGGTGCGTGGTGAGGAGCTCCGGGCGGGGTGGGCCTTCGCCCGGCCCGCGGAGTCCGATTGAGCGCCGCCCGGGTCGGGCGGGCCCGCTCCGTTGAGCGCACGGAGGTTGAGATAGAAAATATTGCAACACGCGGAGCTCCAGGCGGGGGGGCCCTCGCCCGGCCCGCGGAGTCCGATTGAACACCCCCCAGGTCGGGCGGGCTCGCTCTGTTGAGCGCACGGAGGTTGACATAGAAAATATTGCAACACGCGGAGCTCCAGGCGGGGGGGGCCCTCGCCCGGCCCGCGGAGTCCGATTGAACACCCCCCAGGTCGGGCGGGCTCGCTCTGTTGAGCGCACGGAGGTTGAGATAGAAAATATTGCAACACGCGGAGCTCCAGGCGGGGGGGGCCCTCGCCCGGCCCGCGGAGTCCGATTGAACACCCCCCAGGTCGGGCGGGCTCGCTCTGTTGAGCGCACGGAGGTTGACATAGAAAATATTGCAACACGCGGAGCTCCAGGCGGGGGGGGCCCTCGCCCGGCCCGCGGAGTCCGATTGAACACCCCCCAGGTCGGGCGGGCTCGCTCTGTTGAGCGCACGGAGGTTGAGATAGAAAATATTGCAACACGCGGAGCTCCAGGCGGGGGGGGCCCTCGCCCGGCCCGCGGAGTCCGATTGAACACCCCCCAGGTCGGGCGGGCTCGCTCTGTTGAGCGCACGGAGGTTGACATAGAAAATATTGCAACACGCGGAGCTCCAGGCGGGGGGGGCCCTCGCCCGGCCCGCGGAGTCCGATTGAACACCCCCCAGGTCGGGCGGGCTCGCTCTGTTGAGCGCACGGAGGTTGAGATAGAAAATATTGCAACACGCGGAGCTCCAGGCGGGGGGGGCCCTCGCCCGGCCCGCGGAGTCCGATTGAACACCCCCCAGGTCGGGCGGGCTCGCTCTGTTGAGCGCACGGAGGTTGACATAGAAAATATTGCAACACGCGGAGCTCCAGGCGGGGGGGGCCCTCGCCCGGCCCGCGGAGTCCGATTGAACACCCCCCAGGTCGGGCGGGCTCGCTCTGTTGAGCGCACGGAGGTTGAGATAGAAAATATTGCAACACGCGGTGCTCCAGGCGGGGGGGGCCCTCGCCCGGCCCGCGGAGTCCGATTGAACACCCCCCAGGTCGGGCAGGCTCGCTCTGTTGAGCGCATGGAGGTTGACATAGAAAATAATCCAACACGCGGAGCTCCAGGCGGGGGGGCCCTCGCCCGGCCCGCGGAGTCCGATTGAACACCCCCCAGGTCGGGCAGGCTCGCTCTGTTGAGCGCATGGAGGTTGACATAGAAAATAATCCAACACGTGGAGCTCCAGGCGGGGGGGCCCTCGCCCGGCCCGCGGAGTCCGATTGAACACCCCCCAGGTCGGGCAGGCTCGCTCTGTTGAGCGCATGGAGGTTGACATAGAAAATAATCCAACACGTGGAGCTCCAGGCGGGGGGGCCCTCGCCCGGCCCGCGGAGTCCGATTGAACACCCCCCAGGTCGGGCAGGCTCGCTCTGTTGAGCGCATGGAGGTTGACATAGAAAATAATCCAACACGTGGAGCTCCAGGCGGGGGGGCCCTCGCCCGGCCCGCGGAGTCCGATTGAACACCCCCCAGGTCGGGCAGGCTCGCTCTGTTGAGCGCATGGAGGTTGACATAGAAAATAATCCAACACGTGGAGCTCCAGGCGGGGGGGCCCTCTCCCCCCCCGGTGAGTCCGCTCACAGTGCCCCTATGTCGGGCAGGCTCATTGCAATGTGCGCATGGAGGTTGACTTAGAAAATATTTGAGAGTGACATGAGCTCCAGGCAGACACCGACTCATCGCCCGTGGGGTGTCCGACGAGCCCTCACCAATCTTGGATTAATGTTTGGCGAGGCTCCCCTGATCAGCTCTGGAGGTGGCAAGTTCTGAAAAAGTGGTTTCTGAAAATGTGCCCCTTGTATTTTGTGAAACCAGGGGTAACCTAGCGAGTAGGCAAACTCATCCCCTGACTGGGGGGATCAACTTTTACCTACTACAGCGCCCCTAATGGCCAAAAGTGGTACTGCTCCCCCTGGTAGCCTAACCCATTGAAATGAATGGGAAAAATTAATTTAGGCTACCAGGGCTTTGGGCTACCAGGGCTTTGGGCTACCAGGGCTTTGGGCTACCAGGGCTTTTTGCTACCAGGGCTGTGGGCTACCAGGGCTTTGGGCTACCAGGGCTGAGGGCTACCAGGGCTATTATAGGCGGCCACCACTGCACTAGTGGCAGCCCGGGGAAGGTGCCTGTTGCTCGGATATGCTTTTACGCACGTCGGCCTCTGCGCCCTGGAGCTTTTTTATGCTACCAGGGCTATTATAGGCGGCCACCACTGCACTAGTGGCAGCCCGGGGAAGGTGCCTGTTGCTCGGATATGCTTTTACGCACGTC
>NW_028233422.1:55000-57500 GCF_054856515.1 Filicampus tigris | reverse complement strand
CCGGGCGGGGGTGGGCCTTCGCCCGGCCCGCGGAGTCCGATTGAGCGCCGCCCGGGTCGGGCGGGCCCGCTCCGTTGAGCGCACGGAGGTTGAGATAGAAAATATTGCAACACGCGGAGCTCCAGGGCGGGGGGGGCCCTCGCCCGGCCCGCGGAGTCCGATTGAACACCCCCAGGTCGGGCGGGCTCGCTCTGTTTGAGCGCACGGAGGGTTGACATAGAAAATATTGCAACTCGCGGGAGCTCCAGGGCGGGGTGGGCCCTTCGCCCGGCCCGCGGAGTCCGATTGAAGCAGCCGCCCCAGGGTCGGGCGGGCCCGCTCCGTTGAGCGCACGGAGGTTGAGATAGAAAATATTGCAACACGCGGAGCTCCAGGCGGGGGGGCCCTCGCCCGGCCCGCGGAGTCCGATTGAACACCCCCCAGGTCGGGCGGGCTCGCTCTGTTGAGCGCACGGAGGTTGACATAGAAAATATTGCAACACCGCGGAGCTCCAGGCGGGGGGGGCCCTCGCCCGGCCCGCGGAGTCCGATTGAACACCCCCCAGGTCGGGCGGGCTCGCTCTGTTGAGCGCACGGAGGTTGAGATAGAAAATATTGCAACACGCGGAGCTCCAGGCGGGGGGGGCCCTCGCCCGGCCCGCGGAGTCCGATTGAACACCCCCCAGGTCGGGCGGGGCTCGCTCTGTGAGCGCACGGAGGTTGACATAGAAAAATATTGCAACACGCGGAGCTCCAGGCGGGGGGGGCCCTCGCCCGGCCCGCGGAGTCCGATTGAACACCCCCCAGGTCGGGCGGGCTCGCTCTGTTGAGCGCACGGAGGTTGAGATAGAAAATATTGCAACACGCGGAGCTCCAGGCGGGGGGGGCCCTCGCCCGGCCCGCGGAGTCCGATTGAACACCCCCCAGGTCGGGCGGGCTCGCTCTGTTGAGCGCACGGAGGTTGACATAGAAAATATTGCAACACGCGGAGCTCCAGGCGGGGGGGGCCCTCGCCCGGCCCGCGGAGTCCGATTGAACACCCCCCCAGTCGGGCGGGCTCGCTCTGTTGAGCGCACGGAGGTTGAGATAGAAAATATTGCAACACGCGGTGCTCCAGGCGGGGGGGGCCCTCGCCCGGCCCGCGGAGTCCGATTGAACACCCCCCAGGTCGGGCAGGCTCGCTCTGTTGAGCGCATGGAGGTTGACATAGAAAATAATCCAACACGCGGAGCTCCAGGCGGGGGGGCCCTCGCCCGGCCGCGGAGTCCGATTGAACACCCCCCAGGTCGGGCAGGCTCGCTCTGTTGAGCGCATGGAGGTTGACATAGAAAATAATCCAACACGTGGAGCTCCAGGCGGGGGGGCCCTCGCCCGGCCCGCGGAGTCCGATTGAACACCCCCCAGGTCGGGCAGGCTCGCTCTGTTGAGCGCATGGAGGTTGACATAGAAAATAATCCAACACGTGGAGCTCCAGGCGGGGGGGCCCTCGCCCGGCCCGCGGAGTCCGATTGAACACCCCCCAGGTCGGGCAGGCTCGCTCTGTTGAGCGCATGGAGGTTGACATAGAAAATAATCCAACACGTGGAGCTCCAGGCGGGGGGGCCCTCGCCCGGCCCGCGGAGTCCGATTGAACACCCCCCAGGTCGGGCAGGCTCGCTCTGTTGAGCGCATGGAGGTTGACATAGAAAATAATCCAACACGTGGAGCTCCAGGCGGGGGGGCCCTCTCCCCCCCCGGTGAGTCCGCTCACAGTGCCCCTATGTCGGGCAGGCTCATTGCAATGTGCGCATGGAGGTTGACTTAGAAAATATTTGAGAGTGACATGAGCTCCAGGCAGACACCGACTCATCGCCCGTGGGGTGTCCGACGAGCCCTCACCAATCTTGGATTAATGTTTGGCGAGGCTCCCCTGATCAGCTCTGGAGGTGGCAAGTTCTGAAAAAGTGGTTTCTGAAAATGTGCCCCTTGTATTTTGTGAAACCAGGGGTAACCTAGCGAGTAGGCAAACTCATCCCCTGACTGGGGGGGATCAACTTTTACCTACTACAGCGCCCCTAATGGCCAAAAGTGGTACTGCTCCCCCTGTAGCCTAACCCATTGAAATGAATGGGAAAAATTAATTTAGGCTACCAGGGCTTTGGGCTACCAGGGCTTTGGGCTACCAGGGCTTTGGGCTACCAGGGCTTTTTGCTACCAGGGCTGTGGGCTACCAGGGCTTTGGGCTACCAGGGCTGAGGGCTACCAGGGCTATTATAGGCGGCCACCACTGCACTAGTGGCAGCCCGGGGAAGGTGCCTGTTGCTCGGATATGCTTTTACGCACGTCGGCCTCTGCGCCCTGGAGCTTTTTTATGCTACCAGGGCTATTATAGGCGGCCACCACTGCACTAGTGGCAGCCCGGGGAAGGTGCCTGTTGCTCGGATATGCTTTTACGCACGTCGGCCTCTGCGCCCTGGAGCTTTTTTATGCTACCAGGGCTATTATAGGCGGCCACCACTGCACTAGTGGCAGCCCGGGGAAGG
>NW_028233422.1:42500-45000 GCF_054856515.1 Filicampus tigris | reverse complement strand
GTCATGGTTGCCGATCGGTCGGTGGGGGAATGGAGGTGCGGTGCGTGGTGAGGAGCTCCGGGCGGGGTGGGCCTTCGCCCGGCCCGCGGAGTCCGATTGAGCGCCGCCCGGGTCGGGCGGGCCCGCTCCGTTGAGCGCACGGAGGTTGAGATAGAAAATATTGCAACACGCGGAGCTCCAGGCGGGGGGGCCCTCGCCCGGCCCGCGGAGTCCGATTGAACACCCCCCAGGTCGGGCGGGCTCGCTCTGTTGAGCGCACGGAGGTTGACATAGAAAATATTGCAACACGCGGAGCTCCAGGCGGGGGGGGCCCTCGCCCGGCCCGCGGAGTCCGATTGAACACCCCCCAGGTCGGGCGGGCTCGCTCTGTTGAGCGCACGGAGGTTGAGATAGAAAATATTGCAACACGCGGAGCTCCAGGCGGGGGGGGCCCTCGCCCGGCCCGCGGAGTCCGATTGAACACCCCCCAGGTCGGGCGGGCTCGCTCTGTTGAGCGCACGGAGGTTGACATAGAAAATATTGC
Organism: Filicampus tigris; assembly: GCF_054856515.1. Classification (NCBI taxonomy): domain Eukaryota; kingdom Metazoa; phylum Chordata; class Actinopteri; order Syngnathiformes; family Syngnathidae; genus Filicampus; species Filicampus tigris. Next base: position 44,477 of record NW_028233422.1, on the reverse strand, counting down.
AACACGCGGAGCTCCAGGCGGGGGGGGCCCTCGCCCGGCCCGCGGAGTCCGATTGAACACCCCCCAGGTCGGGCGGGCTCGCTCTGTTGAGCGCACGGAGGTTGAGATAGAAAATATTGCAACACGCGGAGCTCCAGGCGGGGGGGGCCCTCGCCCGGCCCGCGGAGTCCGATTGAACACCCCCCAGGTCGGGCGGGCTCGCTCTGTTGAGCGCACGGAGGTTGACATAGAAAATATTGCAACACGCGGAGCTCCAGGCGGGGGGGGCCCTCGCCCGGCCCGCGGAGTCCGATTGAACACCCCCCAGGTCGGGCGGGCTCGCTCTGTTGAGCGCACGGAGGTTGAGATAGAAAATATTGCAACACGCGGAGCTCCAGGCGGGGGGGGCCCTCGCCCGGCCCGCGGAGTCCGATTGAACACCCCCCAGGTCGGGCGGGCTCGCTCTGTTGAGCGCACGGAGGTTGACATAGAAAATATTGCAACACGCGGAGCTCCAGGCGGGGGGGGCCCTCGCCCGGCCCGCGGAGTCCGATTGAACACCCCCCAGGTCGGGCGGGCTCGCTCTGTTGAGCGCACGGAGGTTGAGATAGAAAATATTGCAACACGCGGTGCTCCAGGCGGGGGGGGCCCTCGCCCGGCCCGCGGAGTCCGATTGAACACCCCCCAGGTCGGGCAGGCTCGCTCTGTTGAGCGCATGGAGGTTGACATAGAAAATAATCCAACACGCGGAGCTCCAGGCGGGGGGGCCCTCGCCCGGCCCGCGGAGTCCGATTGAACACCCCCCAGGTCGGGCAGGCTCGCTCTGTTGAGCGCATGGAGGTTGACATAGAAAATAATCCAACACGTGGAGCTCCAGGCGGGGGGGCCCTCGCCCGGCCCGCGGAGTCCGATTGAACACCCCCCAGGTCGGGCAGGCTCGCTCTGTTGAGCGCATGGAGGTTGACATAGAAAATAATCCAACACGTGGAGCTCCAGGCGGGGGGGCCCTCGCCCGGCCCGCGGAGTCCGATTGAACACCCCCCAGGTCGGGCAGGCTCGCTCTGTTGAGCGCATGGAGGTTGACATAGAAAATAATCCAACACGTGGAGCTCCAGGCGGGGGGGCCCTCGCCCGGCCCGCGGAGTCCGATTGAACACCCCCCAGGTCGGGCAGGCTCGCTCTGTTGAGCGCATGGAGGTTGACATAGAAAATAATCCAACACGTGGAGCTCCAGGCGGGGGGGCCCTCTCCCCCCCCGGTGAGTCCGCTCACAGTGCCCCTATGTCGGGCAGGCTCATTGCAATGTGCGCATGGAGGTTGACTTAGAAAATATTTGAGAGTGACATGAGCTCCAGGCAGACACCGACTCATCGCCCGTGGGGTGTCCGACGAGCCCTCACCAATCTTGGATTAATGTTTGGCGAGGCTCCCCTGATCAGCTCTGGAGGTGGCAAGTTCTGAAAAAGTGGTTTCTGAAAATGTGCCCCTTGTATTTTGTGAAACCAGGGGTAACCTAGCGAGTAGGCAAACTCATCCCCTGACTGGGGGGATCAACTTTTACCTACTACAGCGCCCCTAATGGCCAAAAGTGGTACTGCTCCCCCTGGTAGCCTAACCCATTGAAATGAATGGGAAAAATTAATTTAGGCTACCAGGGCTTTGGGCTACCAGGGCTTTGGGCTACCAGGGCTTTGGGCTACCAGGGCTTTTTGCTACCAGGGCTGTGGGCTACCAGGGCTTTGGGCTACCAGGGCTGAGGGCTACCAGGGCTATTATAGGCGGCCACCACTGCACTAGTGGCAGCCCGGGGAAGGTGCCTGTTGCTCGGATATGCTTTTACGCACGTCGGCCTCTGCGCCCTGGAGCTTTTTTATGCTACCAGGGCTATTATAGGCGGCCACCACTGCACTAGTGGCAGCCCGGGGAAGGTGCCTGTTGCTCGGATATGCTTTTACGCACGTCGGCCTCTGCGCCCTGGAGCTTTTTTATGCTACCAGG
>NW_028233422.1:30000-32500 GCF_054856515.1 Filicampus tigris | reverse complement strand
CGGCGCGAGGCCGGTGCCGGCGGGGGCCCTCCGATGGCGGGTCATGGTTGCCGATCGGTCGGTGGGGGAATGGAGGTGCGGTGCGTGGTGAGGAGCTCCGGGCGGGGTGGGCCTTCGCCCGGCCCGCGGAGTCCGATTGAGCGCCGCCCGGGTCGGGCGGGCCCGCTCCGTTGAGCGCACGGAGGTTGAGATAGAAAATATTGCAACACGCGGAGCTCCAGGCGGGGGGGCCCTCGCCCGGCCCGCGGAGTCCGATTGAACACCCCCCAGGTCGGGCGGGCTCGCTCTGTTGAGCGCACGGAGGTTGACATAGAAAATATTGCAACACGCGGAGCTCCAGGCGGGGGGGGCCCTCGCCCGGCCCGCGGAGTCCGATTGAACACCCCCCAGGTCGGGCGGGCTCGCTCTGTTGAGCGCACGGAGGTTGAGATAGAAAATATTGCAACACGCGGAGCTCCAGGCGGGGGGGGGCCCTCGCCCGGCCCGCGGAGTCCGATTGAACACCCCCCAGGTCGGGCGGGCTCGCTCTGTTGAGCGCACGGAGGTTGACATAGAAAATATTGCAACACGCGGAGCTCCAGGCGGGGGGGGCCCTCGCCCGGCCCGCGGAGTCCGATTGAACACCCCCCAGGTCGGGCGGGCTCGCTCTGTTGAGCGCACGGAGGTTGAGATAGAAAATATTGCAACACGCGGTGCTCCAGGCGGGGGGGGCCCTCGCCCGGCCCGCGGAGTCCGATTGAACACCCCCCAGGTCGGGCAGGCTCGCTCTGTTGAGCGCATGGAGGTTGACATAGAAAATAATCCAACACGCGGAGCTCCAGGCGGGGGGGCCCTCGCCCGGCCCGCGGAGTCCGATTGAACACCCCCCAGGTCGGGCAGGCTCGCTCTGTTGAGCGCATGGAGGTTGACATAGAAAATAATCCAACACGCGGAGCTCCAGGCGGGGGGGCCCTCGCCCGGCCCGCGGAGTCCGATTGAACACCCCCCAGGTCGGGCAGGCTCGCTCTGTTGAGCGCATGGAGGTTGACATAGAAAATAATCCAACACGTGGAGCTCCAGGCGGGGGGGCCCTCGCCCGGCCCGCGGAGTCCGATTGAACACCCCCCAGGTCGGGCAGGCTCGCTCTGTTGAGCGCATGGAGGTTGACATAGAAAATAATCCAACACGTGGAGCTCCAGGCGGGGGGGCCCTCGCCCGGCCCGCGGAGTCCGATTGAACACCCCCCAGGTCGGGCAGGCTCGCTCTGTTGAGCGCATGGAGGTTGACATAGAAAATAATCCAACACGTGGAGCTCCAGGCGGGGGGGCCCTCGCCCGGCCCGCGGAGTCCGATTGAACACCCCCCAGGTCGGGCAGGCTCGCTCTGTTGAGCGCATGGAGGTTGACATAGAAAATAATCCAACACGTGGAGCTCCAGGCGGGGGGGCCCTCTCCCCCCCCGGTGAGTCCGCTCACAGTGCCCCTATGTCGGGCAGGCTCATTGCAATGTGCGCATGGAGGTTGACTTAGAAAATATTTGAGAGTGACATGAGCTCCAGGCAGACACCGACTCATCGCCCGTGGGGTGTCCGACGAGCCCTCACCAATCTTGGATTAATGTTTGGCGAGGCTCCCCTGATCAGCTCTGGAGGTGGCAAGTTCTGAAAAAGTGGTTTCTGAAAATGTGCCCCTTGTATTTTGTGAAACCAGGGGTAACCTAGCGAGTAGGCAAACTCATCCCCTGACTGGGGGGATCAACTTTTACCTACTACAGCGCCCCTAATGGCCAAAAGTGGTACTGCTCCCCCTGGTAGCCTAACCCATTGAAATGAATGGGAAAAATTAATTTAGGCTACCAGGGCTTTGGGCTACCAGGGCTTTGGGCTACCAGGGCTTTGGGCTACCAGGGCTTTTTGCTACCAGGGCTGTGGGCTACCAGGGCTTTGGGCTACCAGGGCTGAGGGCTACCAGGGCTATTATAGGCGGCCACCACTGCACTAGTGGCAGCCCGGGGAAGGTGCCTGTTGCTCGGATATGCTTTTACGCACGTCGGCCTCTGCGCCCTGGAGCTTTTTTATGCTACCAGGGCTATTATAGGCGGCCACCACTGCACTAGTGGCAGCCCGGGGAAGGTGCCTGTTGCTCGGATATGCTTTTACGCACGTCGGCCTCTGCGCCCTGGAGCTTTTTTATGCTACCAGGGCTATTATAGGCGGCCACCACTGCACTAGTGGCAGCCCGGGGAAGGTGCCTGTTGCTCGGATATGCTTTTACGCACGTCGGCCTCTGCGCCCTGGAGCTTTTTTATGCTACCAGGGCTATTATAGGCGGCCACCACTGCACTAGTGGCAGCCCGGGGAAGGTGCCTGTTGCTCGGATATGCTTTTACGCACGTCGGCCTCTGCGCCCTGGAGCTTTTTTATGCTACCAGGGCTATTATAGGCGGCCACCACTGCACTAGTGGCAGCCCGGGGAAGGTGCCTGTTGCTCGGATATGCTTTTACGCACGTCGGCCTCTGCGC
>NW_028233422.1:17500-20000 GCF_054856515.1 Filicampus tigris | reverse complement strand
TATTGCAACACGCGGTGCTCCAGGCGGGGGGGGCCCTCGCCCGGCCCGCGGAGTCCGATTGAACACCCCCCAGGTCGGGCAGGCTCGCTCTGTTGAGCGCATGGAGGTTGACATAGAAAATAATCCAACACGCGGAGCTCCAGGCGGGGGGGCCCTCGCCCGGCCCGCGGAGTCCGATTGAACACCCCCCAGGTCGGGCAGGCTCGCTCTGTTGAGCGCATGGAGGTTGACATAGAAAATAATCCAACACGTGGAGCTCCAGGCGGGGGGGGCCCTCGCCCGGCCCGCGGAGTCCGATTGAACACCCCCCAGGTCGGGCAGGCTCGCTCTGTTGAGCGCATGGAGGTTGACATAGAAAATAATCCAACACGCGGAGCTCCAGGCGGGGGGGCCCTCGCCCGGCCCGCGGAGTCCGATTGAACACCCCCCAGGTCGGGCAGGCTCGCTCTGTTGAGCGCATGGAGGTTGACATAGAAAATAATCCAACACGTGGAGCTCCAGGCGGGGGGGCCCTCGCCCGGCCCGCGGAGTCCGATTGAACACCCCCCAGGTCGGGCAGGCTCGCTCTGTTGAGCGCATGGAGGTTGACATAGAAAATAATCCAACACGTGGAGCTCCAGGCGGGGGGGCCCTCGCCCGGCCCGCGGAGTCCGATTGAACACCCCCCAGGTCGGGCAGGCTCGCTCTGTTGAGCGCATGGAGGTTGACATAGAAAATAATCCAACACGTGGAGCTCCAGGCGGGGGGGCCCTCGCCCGGCCCGCGGAGTCCGATTGAACACCCCCCAGGTCGGGCAGGCTCGCTCTGTTGAGCGCATGGAGGTTGACATAGAAAATAATCCAACACGTGGAGCTCCAGGCGGGGGGGCCCTCTCCCCCCCCGGTGAGTCCGCTCACAGTGCCCCTATGTCGGGCAGGCTCATTGCAATGTGCGCATGGAGGTTGACTTAGAAAATATTTGAGAGTGACATGAGCTCCAGGCAGACACCGACTCATCGCCCGTGGGGTGTCCGACGAGCCCTCACCAATCTTGGATTAATGTTTGGCGAGGCTCCCCTGATCAGCTCTGGAGGTGGCAAGTTCTGAAAAAGTGGTTTCTGAAAATGTGCCCCTTGTATTTTGTGAAACCAGGGGTAACCTAGCGAGTAGGCAAACTCATCCCCTGACTGGGGGGATCAACTTTTACCTACTACAGCGCCCCTAATGGCCAAAAGTGGTACTGCTCCCCCTGGTAGCCTAACCCATTGAAATGAATGGGAAAAATTAATTTAGGCTACCAGGGCTTTGGGCTACCAGGGCTTTGGGCTACCAGGGCTTTGGGCTACCAGGGCTTTTTGCTACCAGGGCTGTGGGCTACCAGGGCTTTGGGCTACCAGGGCTGAGGGCTACCAGGGCTATTATAGGCGGCCACCACTGCACTAGTGGCAGCCCGGGGAAGGTGCCTGTTGCTCGGATATGCTTTTACGCACGTCGGCCTCTGCGCCCTGGAGCTTTTTTATGCTACCAGGGCTATTATAGGCGGCCACCACTGCACTAGTGGCAGCCCGGGGAAGGTGCCTGTTGCTCGGATATGCTTTTACGCACGTCGGCCTTTGCGCCCTGGAGCTTTTTTATGCTACCAGGGCTATTATAGGCGGCCACCACTGCACTAGTGGCAGCCCGGGGAAGGTGCCTGTTGCTCGGATATGCTTTTACGCACGTCGGCCTCTGCGCCCTGGAGCTTTTTTATGCTACCAGGGCTATTATAGGCGGCCACCACTGCACTAGTGGCAGCCCGGGGAAGGTGCCTGTTGCTCGGATATGCTTTTACGCACGTCGGCCTCTGCGCCCTGGAGCTTTTTTATGCTACCAGGGCTATTATAGGCGGCCACCACTGCACTAGTGGCAGCCCGGGGAAGGTGCCTGTTGCTCGGATATGCTTTTACGCACGTCGGCCTCTGCGCCCTGGAGCTTTTTTATGCTACCAGGGCTATTATAGGCGGCCACCACTGCACTAGTGGCAGCCCGGGGAAGGTGCCTGTTGCTCGGATATGCTTTTACGCACGTCGGCCTCTGCGCCCTGGAGCTTTTTTATGCTACCAGGGCTATTATAGGCGGCCACCACTGCACTAGTGGCAGCCCGGGGAAGGTGCCTGTTGCTCGGATATGCTTTTACGCACGTCGGCCTCTGCGCCCTGGAGCTTTTTTATGCCACCAGGGCTATGTTAGGCGGCCACCACTGCACTAGTGGAAGCCCGGGGAAGGTGCCTGTTGCTCGGATATGCTTTTACGCACGTCGGCCTCTGCGCCCTGGAGCTTTTTTATGCCACCAGGGCTATTATAGGCGGCCACCACTGCACTAGTGGAAGCCCGGGGAAGGTGCCTGTTGCTCGGATATGATTTTACGCACGTCGGCCTCTGCGCCCTGGAGCTTTTTTATGCCACCAGGGCTATGTTAGGCGGCCACCACTGCACTAGTGGAAGCCCGGGGAAGGTGCCTGTTGCTCGGATATGCTTTTACG
>NW_028233422.1:5000-7500 GCF_054856515.1 Filicampus tigris | reverse complement strand
CTCTGTTGAGCGCATGGAGGTTGACATAGAAAATAATCCAACACGTGGAGCTCCAGGCGGGGGGGCCCTCGCCCGGCCCGCGGAGTCCGATTGAACACCCCCCAGGTCGGGCAGGCTCGCTCTGTTGAGCGCATGGAGGTTGACATAGAAAATAATCCAACACGTGGAGCTCCAGGCGGGGGGGCCCTCGCCCGGCCCGCGGAGTCCGATTGAACACCCCCCAGGTCGGGCAGGCTCGCTCTGTTGAGCGCATGGAGGTTGACATAGAAAATAATCCAACACGTGGAGCTCCAGGCGGGGGGGCCCTCGCCCGGCCCGCGGAGTCCGATTGAACACCCCCCAGGTCGGGCAGGCTCGCTCTGTTGAGCGCATGGAGGTTGACATAGAAAATAATCCAACACGTGGAGCTCCAGGCGGGGGGGCCCTCGCCCGGCCCGCGGAGTCCGATTGAACACCCCCCAGGTCGGGCAGGCTCGCTCTGTTGAGCGCATGGAGGTTGACATAGAAAATAATCCAACACGTGGAGCTCCAGGCGGGGGGGCCCTCTCCCCCCCCGGTGAGTCCGCTCACAGTGCCCCTATGTCGGGCAGGCTCATTGCAATGTGCGCATGGAGGTTGACTTAGAAAATATTTGAGAGTGACATGAGCTCCAGGCAGACACCGACTCATCGCCCGTGGGGTGTCCGACGAGCCCTCACCAATCTTGGATTAATGTTTGGCGAGGCTCCCCTGATCAGCTCTGGAGGTGGCAAGTTCTGAAAAAGTGGTTTCTGAAAATGTGCCCCTTGTATTTTGTGAAACCAGGGGTAACCTAGCGAGTAGGCAAACTCATCCCCTGACTGGGGGGATCAACTTTTACCTACTACAGCGCCCCTAATGGCCAAAAGTGGTACTGCTCCCCCTGGTAGCCTAACCCATTGAAATGAATGGGAAAAATTAATTTAGGCTACCAGGGCTTTGGGCTACCAGGGCTTTGGGCTACCAGGGCTTTGGGCTACCAGGGCTTTTTGCTACCAGGGCTGTGGGCTACCAGGGCTTTGGGCTACCAGGGCTGAGGGCTACCAGGGCTATTATAGGCGGCCACCACTGCACTAGTGGCAGCCCGGGGAAGGTGCCTGTTGCTCGGATATGCTTTTACGCACGTCGGCCTCTGCGCCCTGGAGCTTTTTTATGCTACCAGGGCTATTATAGGCGGCCACCACTGCACTAGTGGCAGCCCGGGGAAGGTGCCTGTTGCTCGGATATGCTTTTACGCACGTCGGCCTCTGCGCCCTGGAGCTTTTTTATGCTACCAGGGCTATTATAGGCGGCCACCACTGCACTAGTGGCAGCCCGGGGAAGGTGCCTGTTGCTCGGATATGCTTTTACGCACGTCGGCCTCTGCGCCCTGGAGCTTTTTTATGCTACCAGGGCTATTATAGGCGGCCACCACTGCACTAGTGGCAGCCCGGGGAAGGTGCCTGTTGCTCGGATATGCTTTTACGCACGTCGGCCTCTGCGCCCTGGAGCTTTTTTATGCTACCAGGGCTATTATAGGCGGCCACCACTGCACTAGTGGCAGCCCGGGGAAGGTGCCTGTTGCTCGGATATGCTTTTACGCACGTCGGCCTCTGCGCCCTGGAGCTTTTTTATGCTACCAGGGCTATTATAGGCGGCCACCACTGCACTAGTGGCAGCCCGGGGAAGGTGCCTGTTGCTCGGATATGCTTTTACGCACGTCGGCCTCTGCGCCCTGGAGCTTTTTTATGCTACCAGGGCTATTATAGGCGGCCACCACTGCACTAGTGGCAGCCCGGGGAAGGTGCCTGTTGCTCGGATATGCTTTTACGCACGTCGGCCTCTGCGCCCTGGAGCTTTTTTATGCCACCAGGGCTATGTTAGGCGGCCACCACTGCACTAGTGGAAGCCCGGGGAAGGTGCCTGTTGCTCGGATATGCTTTTACGCACGTCGGCCTCTGCGCCCTGGAGCTTTTTTATGCCACCAGGGCTATTATAGGCGGCCACCACTGCACTAGTGGAAGCCCGGGGAAGGTGCCTGTTGCTCGGATATGATTTTACGCACGTCGGCCTCTGCGCCCTGGAGCTTTTTTATGCCACCAGGGCTATGTTAGGCGGCCACCACTGCACTAGTGGAAGCCCGGGGAAGGTGCCTGTTGCTCGGATATGCTTTTACGCACGTCGGCCTCTGCGCCCTGGAGCTTTTTTATGCCACCAGGGCTATGTTAGGCGGCCACCACTGCACTAGTGGAAGCCCGGGGAAGGTGCCTGTTGCTCGGATATGCTTTTACGCACGTCGGCCTCTGCGCCCTGGAGCTTTTTTATGCCACCAGGGCTATTATAGGCGGCCACCACTGCACTAGTGGAAGCCCGGGGAAGGTGCCTTTTGCTCGGATATGCTTTTACGCACGTCGGCCTCTGCGCCCTGGAGCTTTTTGATGCCACCAGGGCTATTATAGGCGGCCACCACTGCACTAGTGGCGGCCCGGGGAAGGTGCCTTTT
>NW_028233421.1:87500-90000 GCF_054856515.1 Filicampus tigris | reverse complement strand
TAGCCCTGGTGGCATAAAAAAGCTCCAGGGCGCAGAGGCCGACGTGCGTAAAAGCATATCCGAGCAACAGGCACCTTCCCCGGGCTTCCACTAGTGCAGTGGTGGCCGCCTAACATAGCCCTGGTGGCATAAAAAAGCTCCAGGGCGCAGAGGCCGACGTGCGTAAAAGCATATCCGAGCAACAGGCACCTTCCCCGGGCTTCCACTAGTGCAGTGGTGGCCGCCTAACATAGCCCTGGTGGCATAAAAAAGCTCCAGGGCGCAGAGGCCGACGTGCGTAAAATCATATCCGAGCAACAGGCACCTTCCCCGGGCTTCCACTAGTGCAGTGGTGGCCGCCTATAATAGCCCTGGTGGCATAAAAAAGCTCCAGGGCGCAGAGGCCGACGTGCGTAAAAGCATATCCGAGCAACAGGCACCTTCCCCGGGCTTCCACTAGTGCAGTGGTGGCCGCCTAACATAGCCCTGGTGGCATAAAAAAGCTCCAGGGCGCAGAGGCCGACGTGCGTAAAAGCATATCCGAGCAACAGGCACCTTCCCCGGGCTGCCACTAGTGCAGTGGTGGCCGCCTATAATAGCCCTGGTAGCATAAAAAAGCTCCAGGGCGCAGAGGCCGACGTGCGTAAAAGCATATCCGAGCAACAGGCACCTTCCCCGGGCTGCCACTAGTGCAGTGGTGGCCGCCTATAATAGCCCTGGTAGCATAAAAAAGCTCCAGGGCGCAGAGGCCGACGTGCGTAAAAGCATATCCGAGCAACAGGCACCTTCCCCGGGCTGCCACTAGTGCAGTGGTGGCCGCCTATAATAGCCCTGGTAGCATAAAAAAGCTCCAGGGCGCAGAGGCCGACGTGCGTAAAAGCATATCCGAGCAACAGGCACCTTCCCCGGGCTGCCACTAGTGCAGTGGTGGCCGCCTATAATAGCCCTGGTAGCATAAAAAAGCTCCAGGGCGCAGAGGCCGACGTGCGTAAAAGCATATCCGAGCAACAGGCACCTTCCCCGGGCTGCCACTAGTGCAGTGGTGGCCGCCTATAATAGCCCTGGTAGCATAAAAAAGCTCCAGGGCGCAGAGGCCGACGTGCATAAAAGCATATCCGAGCAACAGGCACCTTCCCCGGGCTGCCACTAGTGCAGTGGTGGCCGCCTATAATAGCCCTGGTAGCATAAAAAAGCTCCAGGGCGCAGAGGCCGACGTGCGTAAAAGCATATCCGAGCAACAGGCACCTTCCCCGGGCTGCCACTAGTGCAGTGGTGGCCGCCTATAATAGCCCTGGTAGCCCTCAGCCCTGGTAGCCCAAAGCCCTGGTAGCCCACAGCCCTGGTAGCAAAAAGCCCTGGTAGCCCAAAGCCCTGGTAGCCCAAAGCCCTGGTAGCCCAAAGCCCTGGTAGCCTAAATTAATTTTTCCCATTCATTTCAATGGGTTAGGCTACCAGGGGGAGCAGTACCACTTTTGGCCATTAGGGGCGCTGTAGTAGGTAAAAGTTGATCCCCCCAGTCAGGGGATGAGTTTGCCTACTCGCTAGGTTACCCCTGGTTTCACAAAATACAAGGGGCACATTTTCAGAAACCACTTTTTCAGAACTTGCCACCTCCAGAGCTGATCAGGGGAGCCTCGCCAAACATTAATCCAAGATTGGTGAGGGCTCGTCGGACACCCCACGGGCGATGAGTCGGTGTCTGCCTGGAGCTCATGTCACTCTCAAATATTTTCTAAGTCAACCTCCATGCGCACATTGCAATGAGCCTGCCCGACATAGGGGCACTGTGAGCGGACTCACCGGGGGGGGAGAGGGCCCCCCCGCCTGGAGCTCCACGTGTTGGATTATTTTCTATGTCAACCTCCATGCGCTCAACAGAGCGAGCCTGCCCGACCTGGGGGGTGTTCAATCGGACTCCGCGGGCCGGGCGAGGGCCCCCCCGCCTGGAGCTCCACGTGTTGGATTATTTTCTATGTCAACCTCCATGCGCTCAACAGAGCGAGCCTGCCCGACCTGGGGGGTGTTCAATCGGACTCCGCGGGCCGGGCGAGGGCCCCCCCGCCTGGAGCTCCACGTGTTGGATTATTTTCTATGTCAACCTCCATGCGCTCAACAGAGCGAGCCTGCCCGACCTGGGGGGTGTTCAATCGGACTCCGCGGGCCGGGCGAGGGCCCCCCCGCCTGGAGCTCCACGTGTTGGATTATTTTCTATGTCAACCTCCATGCGCTCAACAGAGCGAGCCTGCCCGACCTGGGGGGTGTTCAATCGGACTCCGCGGGCCGGGCGAGGGCCCCCCCGCCTGGAGCTCCACGTGTTGGATTATTTTCTATGTCAACCTCCATGCGCTCAACAGAGCGAGCCTGCCCGACCTGGGGGGTGTTCAATCGGACTCCGCGGGCCGGGCGAGGGCCCCCCCGCCTGGAGCTCCGCGTGTTGGATTATTTTCTATGTCAACCTCCATGCGCTCAACAGAGCGAGCCTGCCCGACCTGGGGGGTGTTCAATCGGACTCCGCGGGCCG
>NW_028233421.1:75000-77500 GCF_054856515.1 Filicampus tigris | reverse complement strand
GCAGTGGTGGCCGCCTATAATAGCCCTGGTGGCATAAAAAAGCTCCAGGGCGCAGAGGCCGACGTGCGTAAAAGCATATCCGAGCAACAGGCACCTTCCCCGGGCTTCCACTAGTGCAGTGGTGGCCGCCTAACATAGCCCTGGTGGCATAAAAAAGCTCCAGGGCGCAGAGGCCGACGTGCGTAAAAGCATATCCGAGCAACAGGCACCTTCCCCGGGCTGCCACTAGTGCAGTGGTGGCCGCCTATAATAGCCCTGGTAGCATAAAAAAGCTCCAGGGCGCAGAGGCCGACGTGCGTAAAAGCATATCCGAGCAACAGGCACCTTCCCCGGGCTGCCACTAGTGCAGTGGTGGCCGCCTATAATAGCCCTGGTAGCATAAAAAAGCTCCAGGGCGCAGAGGCCGACGTGCGTAAAAGCATATCCGAGCAACAGGCACCTTCCCCGGGCTGCCACTAGTGCAGTGGTGGCCGCCTATAATAGCCCTGGTAGCATAAAAAAGCTCCAGGGCGCAGAGGCCGACGTGCGTAAAAGCATATCCGAGCAACAGGCACCTTCCCCGGGCTGCCACTAGTGCAGTGGTGGCCGCCTATAATAGCCCTGGTAGCATAAAAAAGCTCCAGGGCGCAGAGGCCGACGTGCGTAAAAGCATATCCGAGCAACAGGCACCTTCCCCGGGCTGCCACTAGTGCAGTGGTGGCCGCCTATAATAGCCCTGGTAGCCCTCAGCCCTGGTAGCCCAAAGCCCTGGTAGCCCACAGCCCTGGTAGCAAAAAGCCCTGGTAGCCCAAAGCCCTGGTAGCCCAAAGCCCTGGTAGCCCAAAGCCCTGGTAGCCTAAATTAATTTTTCCCATTCATTTCAATGGGTTAGGCTACCAGGGGGAGCAGTACCACTTTTGGCCATTAGGGGCGCTGTAGTAGGTAAAAGTTGATCCCCCCAGTCAGGGGATGAGTTTGCCTACTCGCTAGGTTACCCCTGGTTTCACAAAATACAAGGGGCACATTTTCAGAAACCACTTTTTCAGAACTTGCCACCTCCAGAGCTGATCAGGGGAGCCTCGCCAAACATTAATCCAAGATTGGTGAGGGCTCGTCGGACACCCCACGGGCGATGAGTCGGTGTCTGCCTGGAGCTCATGTCACTCTCAAATATTTTCTAAGTCAACCTCCATGCGCACATTGCAATGAGCCTGCCCGACATAGGGGCACTGTGAGCGGACTCACCGGGGGGGGAGAGGGCCCCCCCGCCTGGAGCTCCACGTGTTGGATTATTTTCTATGTCAACCTCCATGCGCTCAACAGAGCGAGCCTGCCCGACCTGGGGGGTGTTCAATCGGACTCCGCGGGCCGGGCGAGGGCCCCCCCGCCTGGAGCTCCACGTGTTGGATTATTTTCTATGTCAACCTCCATGCGCTCAACAGAGCGAGCCTGCCCGACCTGGGGGGTGTTCAATCGGACTCCGCGGGCCGGGCGAGGGCCCCCCCGCCTGGAGCTCCACGTGTTGGATTATTTTCTATGTCAACCTCCATGCGCTCAACAGAGCGAGCCTGCCCGACCTGGGGGGTGTTCAATCGGACTCCGCGGGCCGGGCGAGGGCCCCCCCGCCTGGAGCTCCACGTGTTGGATTATTTTCTATGTCAACCTCCATGCGCTCAACAGAGCGAGCCTGCCCGACCTGGGGGGTGTTCAATCGGACTCCGCGGGCCGGGCGAGGGCCCCCCCGCCTGGAGCTCCGCGTGTTGGATTATTTTCTATGTCAACCTCCATGCGCTCAACAGAGCGAGCCTGCCCGACCTGGGGGGTGTTCAATCGGACTCCGCGGGCCGGGCGAGGGCCCCCCCGCCTGGAGCTCCACGTGTTGGATTATTTTCTATGTCAACCTCCATGCGCTCAACAGAGCGAGCCTGCCCGACCTGGGGGGTGTTCAATCGGACTCCGCGGGCCGGGCGAGGGCCCCCCCGCCTGGAGCTCCGCGTGTTGGATTATTTTCTATGTCAACCTCCATGCGCTCAACAGAGCGAGCCTGCCCGACCTGGGGGGTGTTCAATCGGACTCCGCGGGCCGGGCGAGGGCCCCCCCCGCCTGGAGCACCGCGTGTTGCAATATTTTCTATCTCAACCTCCGTGCGCTCAACAGAGCGAGCCCGCCCGACCTGGGGGGTGTTCAATCGGACTCCGCGGGCCGGGCGAGGGCCCCCCCCGCCTGGAGCTCCGCGTGTTGCAATATTTTCTATGTCAACCTCCGTGCGCTCAACAGAGCGAGCCCGCCCGACCTGGGGGGTGTTCAATCGGACTCCGCGGGCCGGGCGAGGGCCCCCCTTCCTGGAGCTCCGCGTGTTGCAATATTTTCTATCTCAACCTCCGTGCGCTCAACGGAGCGGGCCCGCCCGACCCGGGCGGCGCTCAATCGGACTCCGCGGGCCGGGCGAAGGCCCACCCCGCCCGGAGCTCCTCACCACGCACCGCACCTCCATTCCCCCACCGACCGATCGGCAACCATG
>NW_028233421.1:62500-65000 GCF_054856515.1 Filicampus tigris | reverse complement strand
CTTCCCCGGGCTGCCACTAGTGCAGTGGTGGCCGCCTATAATAGCCCTGGTAGCATAAAAAAGCTCCAGGGCGCAGAGGCCGACGTGCGTAAAAGCATATCCGAGCAACAGGCACCTTCCCCGGGCTGCCACTAGTGCAGTGGTGGCCGCCTATAATAGCCCTGGTAGCATAAAAAAGCTCCAGGGCGCAGAGGCCGACGTGCGTAAAAGCATATCCGAGCAACAGGCACCTTCCCCGGGCTGCCACTAGTGCAGTGGTGGCCGCCTATAATAGCCCTGGTAGCATAAAAAAGCTCCAGGGCGCAGAGGCCGACGTGCGTAAAAGCATATCCGAGCAACAGGCACCTTCCCCGGGCTGCCACTAGTGCAGTGGTGGCCGCCTATAATAGCCCTGGTAGCCCTCAGCCCTGGTAGCCCAAAGCCCTGGTAGCCCACAGCCCTGGTAGCAAAAAGCCCTGGTAGCCCAAAGCCCTGGTAGCCCAAAGCCCTGGTAGCCCAAAGCCCTGGTAGCCTAAATTAATTTTTCCCATTCATTTCAATGGGTTAGGCTACCAGGGGGAGCAGTACCACTTTTGGCCATTAGGGGCGCTGTAGTAGGTAAAAGTTGATCCCCCCAGTCAGGGGATGAGTTTGCCTACTCGCTAGGTTACCCCTGGTTTCACAAAATACAAGGGGCACATTTTCAGAAACCACTTTTTCAGAACTTGCCACCTCCAGAGCTGATCAGGGGAGCCTCGCCAAACATTAATCCAAGATTGGTGAGGGCTCGTCGGACACCCCACGGGCGATGAGTCGGTGTCTGCCTGGAGCTCATGTCACTCTCAAATATTTTCTAAGTCAACCTCCATGCGCACATTGCAATGAGCCTGCCCGACATAGGGGCACTGTGAGCGGACTCACCGGGGGGGGAGAGGGCCCCCCCGCCTGGAGCTCCACGTGTTGGATTATTTTCTATGTCAACCTCCATGCGCTCAACAGAGCGAGCCTGCCCGACCTGGGGGGTGTTCAATCGGACTCCGCGGGCCGGGCGAGGGCCCCCCCGCCTGGAGCTCCACGTGTTGGATTATTTTCTATGTCAACCTCCATGCGCTCAACAGAGCGAGCCTGCCCGACCTGGGGGGTGTTCAATCGGACTCCGCGGGCCGGGCGAGGGCCCCCCCGCCTGGAGCTCCACGTGTTGGATTATTTTCTATGTCAACCTCCATGCGCTCAACAGAGCGAGCCTGCCCGACCTGGGGGGTGTTCAATCGGACTCCGCGGGCCGGGCGAGGGCCCCCCCGCCTGGAGCTCCACGTGTTGGATTATTTTCTATGTCAACCTCCATGCGCTCAACAGAGCGAGCCTGCCCGACCTGGGGGGTGTTCAATCGGACTCCGCGGGCCGGGCGAGGGCCCCCCCGCCTGGAGCTCCGCGTGTTGGATTATTTTCTATGTCAACCTCCATGCGCTCAACAGAGCGAGCCTGCCCGACCTGGGGGGTGTTCAATCGGACTCCGCGGGCCGGGCGAGGGCCCCCCCGCCTGGAGCTCCACGTGTTGGATTATTTTCTATGTCAACCTCCATGCGCTCAACAGAGCGAGCCTGCCCGACCTGGGGGGTGTTCAATCGGACTCCGCGGGCCGGGCGAGGGCCCCCCCGCCTGGAGCTCCGCGTGTTGGATTATTTTCTATGTCAACCTCCATGCGCTCAACAGAGCGAGCCTGCCCGACCTGGGGGGTGTTCAATCGGACTCCGCGGGCCGGGCGAGGGCCCCCCCCGCCTGGAGCACCGCGTGTTGCAATATTTTCTATCTCAACCTCCGTGCGCTCAACAGAGCGAGCCCGCCCGACCTGGGGGGTGTTCAATCGGACTCCGCGGGCCGGGCGAGGGCCCCCCCCGCCTGGAGCTCCGCGTGTTGCAATATTTTCTATGTCAACCTCCGTGCGCTCAACAGAGCGAGCCCGCCCGACCTGGGGGGTGTTCAATCGGACTCCGCGGGCCGGGCGAGGGCCCCCCTTCCTGGAGCTCCGCGTGTTGCAATATTTTCTATCTCAACCTCCGTGCGCTCAACGGAGCGGGCCCGCCCGACCCGGGCGGCGCTCAATCGGACTCCGCGGGCCGGGCGAAGGCCCACCCCGCCCGGAGCTCCTCACCACGCACCGCACCTCCATTCCCCCACCGACCGATCGGCAACCATGACCCGCCATCGGAGGGCCCCCGCCGGCACCGGCCTCGCGCCGGTCGCTCGGGCGGACGGTTCCTCCGGCCAGCGGGTCGCTCTCCAGCGCCGGGGCTACTTCGCGAGCTTGGCCCGCGGCCAACCCCGGCGCGACCGTACGGCAGCGAGGCCGAGGCGACCCACCGATCTCAGCAGTCCTACCACGGAGCCCGCCGCTCGTCCGCGGCCCCTCCCCGCCCCAGCAGCGGGACGGTCGCCTTGCCGGCGGGCCTTCCGGCTAACGCATCGTTTCTCAAACCCTTTCCCCTAGCGCGGCGGCGGCGGGGCTTCCCGCGAGGAGGCC
>NW_028233421.1:50000-52500 GCF_054856515.1 Filicampus tigris | reverse complement strand
TCCGAGCAACAGGCACCTTCCCCGGGCTGCCACTAGTGCAGTGGTGGCCGCCTATAATAGCCCTGGTAGCCCTCAGCCCTGGTAGCCCAAAGCCCTGGTAGCCCACAGCCCTGGTAGCAAAAAGCCCTGGTAGCCCAAAGCCCTGGTAGCCCAAAGCCCTGGTAGCCCAAAGCCCTGGTAGCCTAAATTAATTTTTCCCATTCATTTCAATGGGTTAGGCTACCAGGGGGAGCAGTACCACTTTTGGCCATTAGGGGCGCTGTAGTAGGTAAAAGTTGATCCCCCCAGTCAGGGGATGAGTTTGCCTACTCGCTAGGTTACCCCTGGTTTCACAAAATACAAGGGGCACATTTTCAGAAACCACTTTTTCAGAACTTGCCACCTCCAGAGCTGATCAGGGGAGCCTCGCCAAACATTAATCCAAGATTGGTGAGGGCTCGTCGGACACCCCACGGGCGATGAGTCGGTGTCTGCCTGGAGCTCATGTCACTCTCAAATATTTTCTAAGTCAACCTCCATGCGCACATTGCAATGAGCCTGCCCGACATAGGGGCACTGTGAGCGGACTCACCGGGGGGGGAGAGGGCCCCCCCGCCTGGAGCTCCACGTGTTGGATTATTTTCTATGTCAACCTCCATGCGCTCAACAGAGCGAGCCTGCCCGACCTGGGGGGTGTTCAATCGGACTCCGCGGGCCGGGCGAGGGCCCCCCCGCCTGGAGCTCCACGTGTTGGATTATTTTCTATGTCAACCTCCATGCGCTCAACAGAGCGAGCCTGCCCGACCTGGGGGGTGTTCAATCGGACTCCGCGGGCCGGGCGAGGGCCCCCCCGCCTGGAGCTCCACGTGTTGGATTATTTTCTATGTCAACCTCCATGCGCTCAACAGAGCGAGCCTGCCCGACCTGGGGGGTGTTCAATCGGACTCCGCGGGCCGGGCGAGGGCCCCCCCGCCTGGAGCTCCACGTGTTGGATTATTTTCTATGTCAACCTCCATGCGCTCAACAGAGCGAGCCTGCCCGACCTGGGGGGTGTTCAATCGGACTCCGCGGGCCGGGCGAGGGCCCCCCCGCCTGGAGCTCCACGTGTTGGATTATTTTCTATGTCAACCTCCATGCGCTCAACAGAGCGAGCCTGCCCGACCTGGGGGGTGTTCAATCGGACTCCGCGGGCCGGGCGAGGGCCCCCCCGCCTGGAGCTCCGCGTGTTGGATTATTTTCTATGTCAACCTCCATGCGCTCAACAGAGCGAGCCTGCCCGACCTGGGGGGTGTTCAATCGGACTCCGCGGGCCGGGCGAGGGCCCCCCCGCCTGGAGCTCCGCGTGTTGGATTATTTTCTATGTCAACCTCCATGCGCTCAACAGAGCGAGCCTGCCCGACCTGGGGGGTGTTCAATCGGACTCCGCGGGCCGGGCGAGGGCCCCCCCGCCTGGAGCTCCGCGTGTTGGATTATTTTCTATGTCAACCTCCATGCGCTCAACAGAGCGAGCCTGCCCGACCTGGGGGGTGTTCAATCGGACTCCGCGGGCCGGGCGAGGGCCCCCCCCGCCTGGAGCACCGCGTGTTGCAATATTTTCTATCTCAACCTCCGTGCGCTCAACAGAGCGAGCCCGCCCGACCTGGGGGGTGTTCAATCGGACTCCGCGGGCCGGGCGAGGGCCCCCCCCGCCTGGAGCTCCGCGTGTTGCAATATTTTCTATGTCAACCTCCGTGCGCTCAACAGAGCGAGCCCGCCCGACCTGGGGGGTGTTCAATCGGACTCCGCGGGCCGGGCGAGGGCCCCCCCGCCTGGAGCTCCGCGTGTTGCAATATTTTCTATCTCAACCTCCGTGCGCTCAACGGAGCGGGCCCGCCCGACCCGGGCGGCGCTCAATCGGACTCCGCGGGCCGGGCGAAGGCCCACCCCGCCCGGAGCTCCTCACCACGCACCGCACCTCCATTCCCCCACCGACCGATCGGCAACCATGACCCGCCATCGGAGGGCCCCCGCCGGCACCGGCCTCGCGCCGGTCGCTCGGGCGGACGGTTCCTCCGGCCAGCGGGTCGCTCTCCAGCGCCGGGGCTACTTCGCGAGCTTGGCCCGCGGCCAACCCCGGCGCGACCGTACGGCAGCGAGGCCGAGGCGACCCACCGATCTCAGCAGTCCTACCACGGAGCCCGCCGCTCGTCCGCGGCCCCTCCCCGCCCCAGCAGCGGGACGGTCGCCTTGCCGGCGGGCCTTCCGGCTAACGCATCGTTTCTCAAACCCTTTCCCCTAGCGCGGCGGCGGCGGGGCTTCCCGCGAGGAGGCCCCCGTCCTACGCCCGCTAAGGCGGCTCCAGCCCACCTACCGAAGGGACGGCGCGCGCCCTCCCCCACGCGAGCGGGCGTCCGCGCGCGGCCCCTGCCCCGTTCCGGGCGGGGCCCGACGCCGGCGCGGGCGAACCGCCGCGGGGGTGGCCCGCCGCTCCCTCCCGGCCCGAGGCTACCTGGTTGATCCTGCCAGTAGCATATGCTTGTCT
>NW_028233421.1:25000-27500 GCF_054856515.1 Filicampus tigris | reverse complement strand
CAGGCACCTTCCCCGGGCTGCCACTAGTGCAGTGGTGGCCGCCTATAATAGCCCTGGTAGCCCTCAGCCCTGGTAGCCCAAAGCCCTGGTAGCCCACAGCCCTGGTAGCAAAAAGCCCTGGTAGCCCAAAGCCCTGGTAGCCCAAAGCCCTGGTAGCCCAAAGCCCTGGTAGCCTAAATTAATTTTTCCCATTCATTTCAATGGGTTAGGCTACCAGGGGGAGCAGTACCACTTTTGGCCATTAGGGGCGCTGTAGTAGGTAAAAGTTGATCCCCCCAGTCAGGGGATGAGTTTGCCTACTCGCTAGGTTACCCCTGGTTTCACAAAATACAAGGGGCACATTTTCAGAAACCACTTTTTCAGAACTTGCCACCTCCAGAGCTGATCAGGGGAGCCTCGCCAAACATTAATCCAAGATTGGTGAGGGCTCGTCGGACACCCCACGGGCGATGAGTCGGTGTCTGCCTGGAGCTCATGTCACTCTCAAATATTTTCTAAGTCAACCTCCATGCGCACATTGCAATGAGCCTGCCCGACATAGGGGCACTGTGAGCGGACTCACCGGGGGGGGAGAGGGCCCCCCCGCCTGGAGCTCCACGTGTTGGATTATTTTCTATGTCAACCTCCATGCGCTCAACAGAGCGAGCCTGCCCGACCTGGGGGGTGTTCAATCGGACTCCGCGGGCCGGGCGAGGGCCCCCCCGCCTGGAGCTCCACGTGTTGGATTATTTTCTATGTCAACCTCCATGCGCTCAACAGAGCGAGCCTGCCCGACCTGGGGGGTGTTCAATCGGACTCCGCGGGCCGGGCGAGGGCCCCCCCGCCTGGAGCTCCACGTGTTGGATTATTTTCTATGTCAACCTCCATGCGCTCAACAGAGCGAGCCTGCCCGACCTGGGGGGTGTTCAATCGGACTCCGCGGGCCGGGCGAGGGCCCCCCCGCCTGGAGCTCCACGTGTTGGATTATTTTCTATGTCAACCTCCATGCGCTCAACAGAGCGAGCCTGCCCGACCTGGGGGGTGTTCAATCGGACTCCGCGGGCCGGGCGAGGGCCCCCCCGCCTGGAGCTCCGCGTGTTGGATTATTTTCTATGTCAACCTCCATGCGCTCAACAGAGCGAGCCTGCCCGACCTGGGGGGTGTTCAATCGGACTCCGCGGGCCGGGCGAGGGCCCCCCCGCCTGGAGCTCCACGTGTTGGATTATTTTCTATGTCAACCTCCATGCGCTCAACAGAGCGAGCCTGCCCGACCTGGGGGGTGTTCAATCGGACTCCGCGGGCCGGGCGAGGGCCCCCCCCGCCTGGAGCTCCGCGTGTTGGATTATTTTCTATGTCAACCTCCATGCGCTCAACAGAGCGAGCCTGCCCGACCTGGGGGGTGTTCAATCGGACTCCGCGGGCCGGGCGAGGGCCCCCCCCGCCTGGAGCACCGCGTGTTGCAATATTTTCTATCTCAACCTCCGTGCGCTCAACAGAGCGAGCCCGCCCGACCTGGGGGGTGTTCAATCGGACTCCGCGGGCCGGGCGAGGGCCCCCCCCGCCTGGAGCTCCGCGTGTTGCAATATTTTCTATGTCAACCTCCGTGCGCTCAACAGAGCGAGCCCGCCCGACCTGGGGGGTGTTCAATCGGACTCCGCGGGCCGGGCGAGGGCCCCCCTTCCTGGAGCTCCGCGTGTTGCAATATTTTCTATCTCAACCTCCGTGCGCTCAACGGAGCGGGCCCGCCCGACCCGGGCGGCGCTCAATCGGACTCCGCGGGCCGGGCGAAGGCCCACCCCGCCCGGAGCTCCTCACCACGCACCGCACCTCCATTCCCCCACCGACCGATCGGCAACCATGACCCGCCATCGGAGGGCCCCCGCCGGCACCGGCCTCGCGCCGGTCGCTCGGGCGGACGGTTCCTCCGGCCAGCGGGTCGCTCTCCAGCGCCGGGGCTACTTCGCGAGCTTGGCCCGCGGCCAACCCCGGCGCGACCGTACGGCAGCGAGGCCGAGGCGACCCACCGATCTCAGCAGTCCTACCACGGAGCCCGCCGCTCGTCCGCGGCCCCTCCCCGCCCCAGCAGCGGGACGGTCGCCTTGCCGGCGGGCCTTCCGGCTAACGCATCGTTTCTCAAACCCTTTCCCCTAGCGCGGCGGCGGCGGGGCTTCCCGCGAGGAGGCCCCCGTCCTACGCCCGCTAAGGCGGCTCCAGCCCACCTACCGAAGGGACGGCGCGCGCCCTCCCCCACGCGAGCGGGCGTCCGCGCGCGGCCCCTGCCCCGTTCCGGGCGGGGCCCGACGCCGGCGCGGGCGAACCGCCGCGGGGGTGGCCCGCCGCTCCCTCCCGGCCCGAGGCTACCTGGTTGATCCTGCCAGTAGCATATGCTTGTCTCAAAGATTAAGCCATGCAAGTCTAAGTACACACGGCCCGTACAGTGAAACTGCGAACGGCTCATTAAATCAGTTATGGTTCCTTTGATCGCTCCAGCCGTTACTTGGATAACTGTGGCAATTCTAGA
>NW_028233421.1:12500-15000 GCF_054856515.1 Filicampus tigris | reverse complement strand
CCCTGGTAGCAAAAAGCCCTGGTAGCCCAAAGCCCTGGTAGCCCAAAGCCCTGGTAGCCCAAAGCCCTGGTAGCCTAAATTAATTTTTCCCATTCATTTCAATGGGTTAGGCTACCAGGGGGAGCAGTACCACTTTTGGCCATTAGGGGCGCTGTAGTAGGTAAAAGTTGATCCCCCCAGTCAGGGGATGAGTTTGCCTACTCGCTAGGTTACCCCTGGTTTCACAAAATACAAGGGGCACATTTTCAGAAACCACTTTTTCAGAACTTGCCACCTCCAGAGCTGATCAGGGGAGCCTCGCCAAACATTAATCCAAGATTGGTGAGGGCTCGTCGGACACCCCACGGGCGATGAGTCGGTGTCTGCCTGGAGCTCATGTCACTCTCAAATATTTTCTAAGTCAACCTCCATGCGCACATTGCAATGAGCCTGCCCGACATAGGGGCACTGTGAGCGGACTCACCGGGGGGGGAGAGGGCCCCCCCGCCTGGAGCTCCACGTGTTGGATTATTTTCTATGTCAACCTCCATGCGCTCAACAGAGCGAGCCTGCCCGACCTGGGGGGTGTTCAATCGGACTCCGCGGGCCGGGCGAGGGCCCCCCCGCCTGGAGCTCCACGTGTTGGATTATTTTCTATGTCAACCTCCATGCGCTCAACAGAGCGAGCCTGCCCGACCTGGGGGGTGTTCAATCGGACTCCGCGGGCCGGGCGAGGGCCCCCCCGCCTGGAGCTCCACGTGTTGGATTATTTTCTATGTCAACCTCCATGCGCTCAACAGAGCGAGCCTGCCCGACCTGGGGGGTGTTCAATCGGACTCCGCGGGCCGGGCGAGGGCCCCCCCGCCTGGAGCTCCACGTGTTGGATTATTTTCTATGTCAACCTCCATGCGCTCAACAGAGCGAGCCTGCCCGACCTGGGGGGTGTTCAATCGGACTCCGCGGGCCGGGCGAGGGCCCCCCCGCCTGGAGCTCCGCGTGTTGGATTATTTTCTATGTCAACCTCCATGCGCTCAACAGAGCGAGCCTGCCCGACCTGGGGGGTGTTCAATCGGACTCCGCGGGCCGGGCGAGGGCCCCCCCGCCTGGAGCTCCACGTGTTGGATTATTTTCTATGTCAACCTCCATGCGCTCAACAGAGCGAGCCTGCCCGACCTGGGGGGTGTTCAATCGGACTCCGCGGGCCGGGCGAGGGCCCCCCCCGCCTGGAGCTCCGCGTGTTGGATTATTTTCTATGTCAACCTCCATGCGCTCAACAGAGCGAGCCTGCCCGACCTGGGGGGTGTTCAATCGGACTCCGCGGGCCGGGCGAGGGCCCCCCCCGCCTGGAGCACCGCGTGTTGCAATATTTTCTATCTCAACCTCCGTGCGCTCAACAGAGCGAGCCCGCCCGACCTGGGGGGTGTTCAATCGGACTCCGCGGGCCGGGCGAGGGCCCCCCCCGCCTGGAGCTCCGCGTGTTGCAATATTTTCTATGTCAACCTCCGTGCGCTCAACAGAGCGAGCCCGCCCGACCTGGGGGGTGTTCAATCGGACTCCGCGGGCCGGGCGAGGGCCCCCCTTCCTGGAGCTCCGCGTGTTGCAATATTTTCTATCTCAACCTCCGTGCGCTCAACGGAGCGGGCCCGCCCGACCCGGGCGGCGCTCAATCGGACTCCGCGGGCCGGGCGAAGGCCCACCCCGCCCGGAGCTCCTCACCACGCACCGCACCTCCATTCCCCCACCGACCGATCGGCAACCATGACCCGCCATCGGAGGGCCCCCGCCGGCACCGGCCTCGCGCCGGTCGCTCGGGCGGACGGTTCCTCCGGCCAGCGGGTCGCTCTCCAGCGCCGGGGCTACTTCGCGAGCTTGGCCCGCGGCCAACCCCGGCGCGACCGTACGGCAGCGAGGCCGAGGCGACCCACCGATCTCAGCAGTCCTACCACGGAGCCCGCCGCTCGTCCGCGGCCCCTCCCCGCCCCAGCAGCGGGACGGTCGCCTTGCCGGCGGGCCTTCCGGCTAACGCATCGTTTCTCAAACCCTTTCCCCTAGCGCGGCGGCGGCGGGGCTTCCCGCGAGGAGGCCCCCGTCCTACGCCCGCTAAGGCGGCTCCAGCCCACCTACCGAAGGGACGGCGCGCGCCCTCCCCCACGCGAGCGGGCGTCCGCGCGCGGCCCCTGCCCCGTTCCGGGCGGGGCCCGACGCCGGCGCGGGCGAACCGCCGCGGGGGTGGCCCGCCGCTCCCTCCCGGCCCGAGGCTACCTGGTTGATCCTGCCAGTAGCATATGCTTGTCTCAAAGATTAAGCCATGCAAGTCTAAGTACACACGGCCCGTACAGTGAAACTGCGAACGGCTCATTAAATCAGTTATGGTTCCTTTGATCGCTCCAGCCGTTACTTGGATAACTGTGGCAATTCTAGAGCTAATACATGCAGACGAGCGCCGACCCCCGGGGACGCGCGCATTTATCAGACCCAAAACCCACGCGGGCCCGGCCCCGCGGGGCAGGGTCCCCTCCTC
>NW_028233421.1:0-2500 GCF_054856515.1 Filicampus tigris | reverse complement strand
TGGGGGGTGTTCAATCGGACTCCGCGGGCCGGGCGAGGGCCCCCCCGCCTGGAGCTCCACGTGTTGGATTATTTTCTATGTCAACCTCCATGCGCTCAACAGAGCGAGCCTGCCCGACCTGGGGGGTGTTCAATCGGACTCCGCGGGCCGGGCGAGGGCCCCCCCGCCTGGAGCTCCACGTGTTGGATTATTTTCTATGTCAACCTCCATGCGCTCAACAGAGCGAGCCTGCCCGACCTGGGGGGTGTTCAATCGGACTCCGCGGGCCGGGCGAGGGCCCCCCCGCCTGGAGCTCCGCGTGTTGGATTATTTTCTATGTCAACCTCCATGCGCTCAACAGAGCGAGCCTGCCCGACCTGGGGGGTGTTCAATCGGACTCCGCGGGCCGGGCGAGGGCCCCCCCGCCTGGAGCTCCACGTGTTGGATTATTTTCTATGTCAACCTCCATGCGCTCAACAGAGCGAGCCTGCCCGACCTGGGGGGTGTTCAATCGGACTCCGCGGGCCGGGCGAGGGCCCCCCCCGCCTGGAGCTCCGCGTGTTGGATTATTTTCTATGTCAACCTCCATGCGCTCAACAGAGCGAGCCTGCCCGACCTGGGGGGTGTTCAATCGGACTCCGCGGGCCGGGCGAGGGCCCCCCCCGCCTGGAGCACCGCGTGTTGCAATATTTTCTATCTCAACCTCCGTGCGCTCAACAGAGCGAGCCCGCCCGACCTGGGGGGTGTTCAATCGGACTCCGCGGGCCGGGCGAGGGCCCCCCCCGCCTGGAGCTCCGCGTGTTGCAATATTTTCTATGTCAACCTCCGTGCGCTCAACAGAGCGAGCCCGCCCGACCTGGGGGGTGTTCAATCGGACTCCGCGGGCCGGGCGAGGGCCCCCCTTCCTGGAGCTCCGCGTGTTGCAATATTTTCTATCTCAACCTCCGTGCGCTCAACGGAGCGGGCCCGCCCGACCCGGGCGGCGCTCAATCGGACTCCGCGGGCCGGGCGAAGGCCCACCCCGCCCGGAGCTCCTCACCACGCACCGCACCTCCATTCCCCCACCGACCGATCGGCAACCATGACCCGCCATCGGAGGGCCCCCGCCGGCACCGGCCTCGCGCCGGTCGCTCGGGCGGACGGTTCCTCCGGCCAGCGGGTCGCTCTCCAGCGCCGGGGCTACTTCGCGAGCTTGGCCCGCGGCCAACCCCGGCGCGACCGTACGGCAGCGAGGCCGAGGCGACCCACCGATCTCAGCAGTCCTACCACGGAGCCCGCCGCTCGTCCGCGGCCCCTCCCCGCCCCAGCAGCGGGACGGTCGCCTTGCCGGCGGGCCTTCCGGCTAACGCATCGTTTCTCAAACCCTTTCCCCTAGCGCGGCGGCGGCGGGGCTTCCCGCGAGGAGGCCCCCGTCCTACGCCCGCTAAGGCGGCTCCAGCCCACCTACCGAAGGGACGGCGCGCGCCCTCCCCCACGCGAGCGGGCGTCCGCGCGCGGCCCCTGCCCCGTTCCGGGCGGGGCCCGACGCCGGCGCGGGCGAACCGCCGCGGGGGTGGCCCGCCGCTCCCTCCCGGCCCGAGGCTACCTGGTTGATCCTGCCAGTAGCATATGCTTGTCTCAAAGATTAAGCCATGCAAGTCTAAGTACACACGGCCCGTACAGTGAAACTGCGAACGGCTCATTAAATCAGTTATGGTTCCTTTGATCGCTCCAGCCGTTACTTGGATAACTGTGGCAATTCTAGAGCTAATACATGCAGACGAGCGCCGACCCCCGGGGACGCGCGCATTTATCAGACCCAAAACCCACGCGGGCCCGGCCCCGCGGG
Organism: Filicampus tigris; assembly: GCF_054856515.1. Taxonomy (NCBI): domain Eukaryota; kingdom Metazoa; phylum Chordata; class Actinopteri; order Syngnathiformes; family Syngnathidae; genus Filicampus; species Filicampus tigris. The sequence goes on along the minus strand of NW_028233421.1, from coordinate 693 downwards.
GCAGGGTCCCCTCCTCCGGGGGGGGGCCTCCCGCGGTCGGCCGGCCCGGCCCCTTTGGTGACCCTAGATAACCTCGAGCCGATCGCCGGCCCTCCGCGGCGGCGACGTCTCATTCGAATGTCTGCCCTATCAACTTTCGATGGTACTTTCTGCGCCTACCATGGTGACCACGGGTAACGGGGAATCAGGGTTCGATTCCGGAGAGGGAGCCTGAGAAACGGCTACCACATCCAAGGAAGGCAGCAGGCGCGCAAATTACCCACTCCCGACTCGGGGAGGTAGTGACGAAAAATAACAATACAGGACTCTTTCGAGGCCCTGTAATTGGAATGAGCGCACTCTAAACCCTTTGGCGAGGAACCATTGGAGGGCAAGTCTGGTGCCAGCAGCCGCGGTAATTCCAGCTCCAATAGCGTATCTTAAAGTTGCTGCAGTTAAAAAGCTCGTAGTTGGACCTCGGGACGCGAGCTGACGGTCCGCCGCGAGGCGAGCCACCGTCTGTCCCAGCCCCTGCCTCTCGGCCGCCCCCGGGATGCCCTTGGCTGGGTGTCCCGCCCGGGGCCCGAAGCGTTTACTTTGAAAAAATTAGAGTGTTCAAAGCAGGCCCGCGCCGCCCGCATACCGCAGCTAGGAATGATGGAATAGGACCCCGGTTCTATTTTGTGGGTTTTCCCTCCTGAACTGGGGCCATGA
>NW_028233420.1:0-119300 GCF_054856515.1 Filicampus tigris | reverse complement strand
AAACTAGGGTTAGGGGTTTCCAGCTAGGGTTTTCAGTTAGGGTTTCAAACTAGGGTTAGGGTTTCCAGCTAGGGTTTTCAGTTAGGGTTTCAAACTAGGGTTAGGGTTTCCAGCTAGGGTTTTCAGTTAGGGTTTCAAACTAGGGGTTAGGGTTTCCAGCTAGGGTTTTTCAGTTAGGGTTTCAAACTAGGGTTAGGGTTTCCAGCTAGGGTTTTCAGTTAGGGTTTTCAAACTAGGGTTAGGGTTTCCAGCTAGGGTTTTCAGTTAGGGTTTCAAACTAGGGTTAGGGTTTCCAGCTAGGGTTTTCAGTTAGGGTTTCAAACTAGGGTTAGGGTTTCCAGCTAGGGTTTTCAGTTAGGGTTTCAAACTAGGGTTAGGGTTTCCAGCTAGGGTTTTCAGTTAGGGTTTCAAACTAGGGTTAGGGTTTCAAACTAGGGTTAGGGTTTCCAGCTAGGGTTTTCAGTTAGGGTTTCAAACTAGGGTTAGGGTTTCAAACTAGGGTTAGGGTTTCCAGCTAGAGTTTTCAGTTAGGGTTTCAAACTAGGGTTAGGGTTTCCAGCTAGGGTTTCAAACTAGGGTTAGGGTTTCAAACTAGGGTTAGGGTTTTCAGCTAGGGTTTTCAGTTAGGGTTTCAAACTAGGGTTAGGGTTTCAAACTAGGGTTAGGGTTTCCAGCTAGGGTTTTCAGTTAGCGTTTCAAACTAGGGTTAGGGTTTCAAACTAGGGTTAGGGTTTCCAGCTAGGGTTTTGAGTTAGGGTTTCAAACTAGGGTTAGGGTTTCCAGCTAGGGTTTTCAGTTAGGGTTTCAAACTAGGGTTAGGGTTTCAAAATAGGGGTTAGGGTTTCCAGCTAGGGTTTTCAGTTAGGGTTTCAAACTAGGGTTAATGGTTTCCAGCTAGGGTTTTCAGTTAGGGTTTCAAACTAGGGTTAGGGTTTCCAGCTAGGGTTTTCAGTTAGGGTTTCAAACTAGGGTTAGGGTTTCCAGCTAGGGTTTTCAGTTAGGGTTTCAAACTAGGGTTAGGGTTTCCAGCTAGGGTTTTCAGTTAGGGTTTCAAACTAGGGTTAGGGTTTCCAGCTAGGGTTTTCAGTTAGGGTTTCAAACTAGTGTTAGGGTTTCCAGCTAGGGTTTTCAGTTAGGGTTTCAAACTAGGGTTAGGGTTTCAAACTAGGGTTAGGGTTTCCAGCTAGGGTTTTCAGTTAGGGTTTCAAACTAGGGTTAGGGTTTCCAGCTAGGGTTTTCAGTTAGGGTTTCAAACTAGGGTTAGGGTTTCCAGCTAGGGTTTTCAGTTAGCGTTTCAAACTAGGGTTAGGGTTTCAAACTAGGGTTAGGGTTTCCAGCTAGGGTTTTCAGTTAGGGTTTCAAACTAGGGTTAGGGTTTCCAGCTAGGGTTTCAAACTAGGGTTAGGGTTTCAAACTAGGGTTAGGGTTTCCAGCTAGGGTTTCAAACTAGGGTTAGGGTTTCCAGCTAGGGTTTTCAGTTAGGGTTTCAAACTAGGGTTAGGGTTTCCAGCTAGGGTTTTCAGTTAGCGTTTCAAACTAGGGTTAGGGTTTCAAACTAGGGTTAGGGTTTCCAGCTAGGGTTTTCAGTTAGGGTTTCAAACTAGGGTTAGGGTTTCCAGCTAGGGTTTTCAGTTAGGGGTTTCAAACTAGGGTTAGGGTTTCCAGCTAGGGTTTTCAGTTAGGGTTTCAAACTAGGGTTAGGGTTTCCAGCTAGGGTTTTCAGTTAGGGTTTCAAACTAGGGTTAGGGTTTCAAACTAGGGTTAGGGTTTCCAGCTAGGGTTTTCAGTTAGGGTTTCAAACTAGGGTTAGGGTTTCCAGCTAGGGTTTTCAGTTAGGGTTTCAAACTAGGGTTAGGGGTTTCCAGCTAGGGTTTTCAGTTAGCGTTTCAAACTAGGGTTAGGGTTTCAAACTAGGGTTAGGGTTTCCAGCTAGGGTTTTCAGTTAGGGTTTCAAACTAGGGTTAGGGTTTCCAGCTAGGGTTTCAAACTAGGGTTAGGGTTTCAAACTAGGGTTAGGGTTTCCAGCTAGGGTTTCAAACTAGGGTTAGGGTTTCCAGCTAGGGTTTTCAGGTTAGGGTTTCAAACTAGGGTTAGGGTTTCCAGCTAGGGTTTTCAGTTAGCGTTTCAAACTAGGGTTAGGGTTTCAAACTAGGGTTAGGGTTTCCAGCTAGGGTTTTCAGTTAGGGTTTCAAACTAGGGTTAGGGTTTCCAGCTAGGGTTTTCAGTTAGGGTTTCAAACTAGGGTTAGGGTTTCAAACTAGGGTTAGGTTTTCCAGCTAGGGTTTTCAGTTAGGGTTTCAAACTAGGGTTAGGGTTTCCAGCTAGGGTTTTCAGTTAGCGTTTCAAACTAGGGTTAGGGTTTCAAACTAGGGTTAGGGTTTCCAGCTAGGGTTTTCAGTTAGCGTTTTCAAACTAGGGTTAGGGTTTCCAGCTAGGGTTTTCAGTTAGGGTTTCAAACTAGGGTTAGGGTTTCCAGCTAGGGTTTTCAGTTAGGGTTTCAAACTAGGGTTAGGGTTTCCAGCTAGGGTTTTCAGTTAGGGTTTCAAACTAGGGTTAGGGTTTCCAGCTAGGGTTTTCAGTTAGGGTTTCAAACTAGGGTTAGGGTTTCCAGCTAGGGTTTCAAACTAGGGTTAGGGTTTCAAACTAGGGTTAGGGTTTCCAGCTAGGGTTTTCAGTTAGGGTTTCAAACTAGGGTTAGGGTTTCAAACTAGGGTTAGGGTTTCCAGCTAGGGTTTCAAACTAGGGTTAGGGTTTCAAACTAGGGTTAGGGTTTCCAGCTAGGGTTTTCAGTTAGGGTTTCAAACTAGGGTTAGGGTTTCCAGCTAGGGTTTTCAGTTAGGGTTTCAAACTAGGGTTAGGGTTTCAAACTAGGGTTAGGGCTTCCAGCTAGGGTTTTCAGTTAGGGTTTCAAACTAGGGTTAGGGTTTCCAGCTAGGGTTTTCAGTTAGGGTTTCAAACTAGGGTTAGGGTTTCCAGCTAGGGTTTTCAGTTAGGGTTTCAAACTAGGGTTAGGGTTTCAAACTAGGGTTAGGGTTTCCAGCTAGGGTTTTCAGTTAGGGTTTCAAACTAGGGTTAGGGTTTCCAGCTAGGGTTTTCAGTTAGGGTTTCAAACTAGGGTTAGGGTTTCCAGCTAGGGTTTTCAGTTAGGGTTTCAAACTAGGGTTAGGGTTTCCAGCTAGGGTTTTCAGTTAGGGTTTCAAACTAGGGTTAGGGTTTCAAACTAGGGTTAGGGTTTCCAGCTAGGGTTTTCAGTTAGGGTTTCAAACTAGGGTTAGGGTTTCAAACTAGGGTTAGGGTTTCCAGCTAGGGTTTTCAGTTAGGGTTTCAAACTAGGGTTAGGGTTTCCAGCTAGGGTTTCAAACTAGGGTTAGGGTTTCAAACTAGGGTTAGGGTTTCCAGCTAGGGTTTTCAGTTAGGGTTTCAAACTAGGGTTAGGGTTTCAAACTAGGGTTAGGGTTTCCAGCTAGGGTTTTCAGTTAGGCGTTTCAAACTAGGGTTAGGGTTTCAAACTAGGGTTAGGGTTTCCAGCTAGGGTTTTCAGTTAGGGTTTCAAACTAGGGTTAGGGTTTCCAGCTAGGGTTTTCAGTTAGGGTTTCAAACTAGGGTTAGGGTTTCCAGCTAGGGTTTCAAACTAGGGTTAGGGTTTCAAACTAGGGTTAGGGTTTCCAGCTAGGGTTTTCAGTTAGGGTTTCAAACTAGGGTTAGGGTTTCAAACTAGGGTTAGGGTTTCCAGCTAGGGTTTCAAACTATGGTTAGGGTTTCAAACTAGGGTTAGGGTTTCCAGCTAGGGTTTTCAGTTAGGGTTTCAAACTAGGGTTAGGGTTTCAAACTAGGGTTAGGGTTTCCAGCTAGGGTTTTCAGTTAGGGTTTCAAACTAGGGTTAGGGTTTCCAGCTAGGGTTTTCAGTTAGGGTTTCAAACTAGGGTTAGGGTTTCAAACTAGGGTTAGGGCTTCCAGCTAGGGTTTTCAGTTAGGGTTTCAAACTAGGGTTAGGGTTTCCAGCTAGGGTTTTCAGTTAGGGTTTCAAACTAGGGTTAGGGTTTCCAGCTAGGGTTTTCAGTTAGGGTTTCAAACTAGGGTTAGGGTTTCAAACTAGGGTTAGGGTTTCCAGCTAGGGTTTTCAGTTAGGGTTTCAAACTAGGGTTAGGGTTTCCAGCTAGGGTTTTCAGTTAGGGTTTCAAACTAGGGTTAGGGTTTCCAGCTAGGGTTTTCAGTTAGGGTTTCAAACTAGGGTTAGGGTTTCCAGCTAGGGTTTTCAGTTAGGGTTTCAAACTAGGGTTAGGGTTTCAAACTAGGGTTAGGGTTTCCAGCTAGGGTTTTCAGTTAGGGTTTCAAACTAGGGTTAGGGTTTCAAACTAGGGTTAGGGTTTCCAGCTAGGGTTTTCAGTTAGGGTTTCAAACTAGGGTTAGGGTTTCCAGCTAGGGTTTCAAACTAGGGTTAGGGTTTCAAACTAGGGTTAGGGTTTCCAGCTAGGGTTTTCAGTTAGGGTTTCAAACTAGGGTTAGGGTTTCAAACTAGGGTTAGGGTTTCCAGCTAGGGTTTTCAGTTAGCGTTTCAAACTAGGGTTAGGGTTTCAAACTAGGGTTAGGGTTTCCAGCTAGGGTTTTCAGTTAGGGTTTCAAACTAGGGTTAGGGTTTCCAGCTAGGGTTTTCAGTTAGGGTTTCAAACTAGGGTTAGGGTTTCCAGCTAGGGTTTCAAACTAGGGTTAGGGTTTCAAACTAGGGTTAGGGTTTCCAGCTAGGTTTTTCAGTTAGGGTTTCAAACTAGGGTTAGGGTTTCAAACTAGGGTTAGGGTTTCCAGCTAGGGTTTTCAAACTATGGTTAGGGTTTCAAACTAGGGTTAGGGTTTCCAGCTAAGGGTTTTCAGTTAGGGTTTCAAACTAGGGTTAGGGTTTCCAGCTAGGGTTTTCAGTTAGGGTTTCAAACTAGGGTTAGGGTTTCAAACTAGGGTTAGGGTTTCCAGCTAGGGTTTTCAGTTAGGGTTTCAAACTAGGGTTAGGGTTTCAAACTAGGGTTAGGGTTTCCAGCTAGGGTTTTCAGTTAGGGTTTCAAACTAGGGTTAGGGTTTCCAGCTAGGGTTTCAAACTAGGGTTAGGGTTTCAAACTAGGGTTAGGGTTTCCAGCTAGGGTTTTCAGTTAGGGTTTCAAACTAGGGTTAGGGTTTCCAGCTAGGGTTTTCAGTTAGGGTTTCAAACTAGGGTTAGGGTTTCCAGCTAGGGTTTTCAGTTAGCGTTTCAAACTAGGGTTAGGGTTTCAAACTAGGGTTAGGGTTTCCAGCTAGGGTTTTCAGTTAGGGTTTCAAACTAGGGTTAGGGTTTCCAGCTAGGGTTTTCAGTTAGGGTTTCAAACTAGGGTTAGGGTTTCAAACTAGGGTTAGGGTTTCCAGCTAGGGTTTTCAGTTAGGGTTTCAAACTAGGGTTAGGGTTTCCAGCTAGGGTTTTCAGTTAGGGTTTCAAACTAGGGTTAGGGTTTCCAGCTAGGGTTTTCAGTTAGGGTTTCAAACTAGGGTTAGGTTTTCCAGCTAGGGTTTTCAGTTAGGGTTTCAAACTAGGGTTAGGGTTTCAAGCTAGGGTTTTCAGTTAGCGTTTCAAACTAGGGTTAGGGTTTCAAACTAGGGTTAGGGTTTCCAGCTAGGGTTTTCAGTTAGGGTTTCAAACTAGGGTTAGGGTTTCCAGCTAGGGTTTCAAACTAGGGTTAGGGTTTCAAACTAGGGTTAGGGTTTCCAGCTAGGGTTTCAAACTAGGGTTAGGGTTTCCAGCTAGGGTTTTCAGTTAGGGTTTCAAACTAGGGTTAGGGTTTCCAGCTAGGGTTTTCAGTTAGCGTTTCAAACTAGGGTTAGGGTTTCAAACTAGGGTTAGGGTTTCCAGCTAGGGTTTTCAGTTAGGGTTTCAAACTAGGGTTAGGGTTTCCAGCTAGGGTTTTCAGTTAGGGTTTCAAACTAGGGTTAGGGTTTCCAGCTAGGGTTTTCAGTTAGGGTTTCAAACTAGTGTTAGGGTTTCCAGCTAGGGTTTTCAGTTAGGGTTTCAAACTAGGGTTAGGGTTTCAAACTAGGGTTAGGGTTTCCAGCTAGGGTTTTCAGTTAGGGTTTCAAACTAGGGTTAGGGTTTCCAGCTAGGGTTTTCAGTTAGGGTTTCAAACTAGGGTTAGGGTTTCCAGCTAGGGTTTTCAGTTAGCGTTTCAAACTAGGGTTAGGGTTTCAAACTAGGGTTAGGGTTTCCAGCTAGGGTTTTCAGTTAGGGTTTCAAACTAGGGTTAGGGTTTCCAGCTAGGGTTTCAAACTAGGGTTAGGGTTTCAAACTAGGGTTAGGGTTTCCAGCTAGGGTTTCAAACTAGGGTTAGGGTTTCCAGCTAGGGTTTTCAGTTAGGGTTTCAAACTAGGGTTAGGGTTTCCAGCTAGGGTTTTCAGTTAGCGTTTCAAACTAGGGTTAGGGTTTCAAACTAGGGTTAGGGTTTCCAGCTAGGGTTTTCAGTTAGGGTTTCAAACTAGGGTTAGGGTTTCCAGCTAGGGTTTTCAGTTAGGGTTTCAAACTAGGGTTAGGGTTTCAAACTAGGGTTAGGTTTTCCAGCTAGGGTTTTCAGTTAGGGTTTCAAACTAGGGTTAGGGTTTCCAGCTAGGGTTTTCAGTTAGCGTTTCAAACTAGGGTTAGGGTTTCAAACTAGGGTTAGGGTTTCCAGCTAGGGTTTTCAGTTAGCGTTTCAAACTAGGGTTAGGGTTTCCAGCTAGGGTTTTCAGTTAGGGTTTCAAACTAGGGTTAGGGTTTCCAGCTAGGGTTTTCAGTTAGGGTTTCAAACTAGGGTTAGGGTTTCCAGCTAGGGTTTTCAGTTAGGGTTTCAAACTAGGGTTAGGGTTTCCAGCTAGGGTTTTCAGTTAGGGTTTCAAACTAGGGTTAGGGTTTCCAGCTAGGGTTTCAAACTAGGGTTAGGGTTTCAAACTAGGGTTAGGGTTTCCAGCTAGGGTTTTCAGTTAGGGTTTCAAACTAGGGTTAGGGTTTCAAACTAGGGTTAGGGTTTCCAGCTAGGGTTTCAAACTAGGGTTAGGGTTTCAAACTAGGGTTAGGGTTTCCAGCTAGGGTTTTCAGTTAGGGTTTCAAACTAGGGTTAGGGTTTCCAGCTAGGGTTTTCAGTTAGGGTTTCAAACTAGGGTTAGGGTTTCAAACTAGGGTTAGGGCTTCCAGCTAGGGTTTTCAGTTAGGGTTTCAAACTAGGGTTAGGGTTTCCAGCTAGGGTTTTCAGTTAGGGTTTCAAACTAGGGTTAGGGTTTCCAGCTAGGGTTTTCAGTTAGGGTTTCAAACTAGGGTTAGGGTTTCAAACTAGGGTTAGGGTTTCCAGCTAGGGTTTTCAGTTAGGGTTTCAAACTAGGGTTAGGGTTTCCAGCTAGGGTTTTCAGTTAGGGTTTCAAACTAGGGTTAGGGTTTCCAGCTAGGGTTTTCAGTTAGGGTTTCAAACTAGGGTTAGGGTTTCCAGCTAGGGTTTTCAGTTAGGGTTTCAAACTAGGGTTAGGGTTTCAAACTAGGGTTAGGGTTTCCAGCTAGGGTTTTCAGTTAGGGTTTCAAACTAGGGTTAGGGTTTCAAACTAGGGTTAGGGTTTCCAGCTAGGGTTTTCAGTTAGGGTTTCAAACTAGGGTTAGGGTTTCCAGCTAGGGTTTCAAACTAGGGTTAGGGTTTCAAACTAGGGTTAGGGTTTCCAGCTAGGGTTTTCAGTTAGGGTTTCAAACTAGGGTTAGGGTTTCAAACTAGGGTTAGGGTTTCCAGCTAGGGTTTTCAGTTAGCGTTTCAAACTAGGGTTAGGGTTTCAAACTAGGGTTAGGGTTTCCAGCTAGGGTTTTCAGTTAGGGTTTCAAACTAGGGTTAGGGTTTCCAGCTAGGGTTTTCAGTTAGGGTTTCAAACTAGGGTTAGGGTTTCCAGCTAGGGTTTCAAACTAGGGTTAGGGTTTCAAACTAGGGTTAGGGTTTCCAGCTAGGGTTTTCAGTTAGGGTTTCAAACTAGGGTTAGGGTTTCAAACTAGGGTTAGGGTTTCCAGCTAGGGTTTCAAACTATGGTTAGGGTTTCAAACTAGGGTTAGGGTTTCCAGCTAGGGTTTTCAGTTAGGGTTTCAAACTAGGGTTAGGGTTTCAAACTAGGGTTAGGGTTTCCAGCTAGGGTTTTCAGTTAGGGTTTCAAACTAGGGTTAGGGTTTCCAGCTAGGGTTTTCAGTTAGGGTTTCAAACTAGGGTTAGGGTTTCAAACTAGGGTTAGGGCTTCCAGCTAGGGTTTTCAGTTAGGGTTTCAAACTAGGGTTAGGGTTTCCAGCTAGGGTTTTCAGTTAGGGTTTCAAACTAGGGTTAGGGTTTCCAGCTAGGGTTTTCAGTTAGGGTTTCAAACTAGGGTTAGGGTTTCAAACTAGGGTTAGGGTTTCCAGCTAGGGTTTTCAGTTAGGGTTTCAAACTAGGGTTAGGGTTTCCAGCTAGGGTTTTCAGTTAGGGTTTCAAACTAGGGTTAGGGTTTCCAGCTAGGGTTTTCAGTTAGGGTTTCAAACTAGGGTTAGGGTTTCCAGCTAGGGTTTTCAGTTAGGGTTTCAAACTAGGGTTAGGGTTTCAAACTAGGGTTAGGGTTTCCAGCTAGGGTTTTCAGTTAGGGTTTCAAACTAGGGTTAGGGTTTCAAACTAGGGTTAGGGTTTCCAGCTAGGGTTTTCAGTTAGGGTTTCAAACTAGGGTTAGGGTTTCCAGCTAGGGTTTCAAACTAGGGTTAGGGTTTCAAACTAGGGTTAGGGTTTCCAGCTAGGGTTTTCAGTTAGGGTTTCAAACTAGGGTTAGGGTTTCAAACTAGGGTTAGGGTTTCCAGCTAGGGTTTTCAGTTAGCGTTTCAAACTAGGGTTAGGGTTTCAAACTAGGGTTAGGGTTTCCAGCTAGGGTTTTCAGTTAGGGTTTCAAACTAGGGTTAGGGTTTCCAGCTAGGGTTTTCAGTTAGGGTTTCAAACTAGGGTTAGGGTTTCCAGCTAGGGTTTCAAACTAGGGTTAGGGTTTCAAACTAGGGTTAGGGTTTCCAGCTAGGTTTTTCAGTTAGGGTTTCAAACTAGGGTTAGGGTTTCAAACTAGGGTTAGGGTTTCCAGCTAGGGTTTCAAACTATGGTTAGGGTTTCAAACTAGGGTTAGGGTTTCCAGCTAGGGTTTTCAGTTAGGGTTTCAAACTAGGGTTAGGGTTTCCAGCTAGGGTTTTCAGTTAGGGTTTCAAACTAGGGTTAGGGTTTCAAACTAGGGTTAGGGTTTCCAGCTAGGGTTTTCAGTTAGGGTTTCAAACTAGGGTTAGGGTTTCAAACTAGGGTTAGGGTTTCCAGCTAGGGTTTTCAGTTAGGGTTTCAAACTAGGGTTAGGGTTTCCAGCTAGGGTTTCAAACTAGGGTTAGGGTTTCAAACTAGGGTTAGGGTTTCCAGCTAGGGTTTTCAGTTAGGGTTTCAAACTAGGGTTAGGGTTTCCAGCTAGGGTTTTCAGTTAGGGTTTCAAACTAGGGTTAGGGTTTCCAGCTAGGGTTTTCAGTTAGCGTTTCAAACTAGGGTTAGGGTTTCAAACTAGGGTTAGGGTTTCCAGCTAGGGTTTTCAGTTAGGGTTTCAAACTAGGGTTAGGGTTTCCAGCTAGGGTTTTCAGTTAGGGTTTCAAACTAGGGTTAGGGTTTCAAACTAGGGTTAGGGTTTCCAGCTAGGGTTTTCAGTTAGGGTTTCAAACTAGGGTTAGGGTTTCCAGCTAGGGTTTTCAGTTAGGGTTTCAAACTAGGGTTAGGGTTTCCAGCTAGGGTTTTCAGTTAGGGTTTCAAACTAGGGTTAGGTTTTCCAGCTAGGGTTTTCAGTTAGGGTTTCAAACTAGGGTTAGGGTTTCAAGCTAGGGTTTTCAGTTAGCGTTTCAAACTAGGGTTAGGGTTTCAAACTAGGGTTAGGGTTTCCAGCTAGGGTTTTCAGTTAGGGTTTCAAACTAGGGTTAGGGTTTCCAGCTAGGGTTTTCAGTTAGGGTTTCAAACTAGGGTTAGGGTATCCAGCTAGGGTTTTCAGTTAGGGTTTCAAACTAGGGTTAGGTTTTCCAGCTAGGGTTTTCAGTTAGGGTTTCAAACTAGGGTTAGGGTTTCAAACTAGGGTTAGGGTTTCCAGCTAGGGTTTTCAGTTAGGGTTTCAAACTAGGGTTAGGGTTTCCAGCTAGGGTTTTCAGTTAGGGTTTCAAACTAGGGTTAGGGTTTCAAACTAGGGTTAGGGTTTCCAGCTAGGGTTTTCAGTTAGGGTTTCAAACTAGGGTTAGGGTTTCCAGCTAGGGTTTTCAGTTAGGGTTTCAAACTAGGGTTAGGGTTTCCAGCTAGGGTTTTCAGTTAGGGTTTCAAACTAGGGTTAGGGTTTCCAGCTAGGGTTTCAAACTAGGGTTAGGGTTTCAAACTAGGGTTAGGGTTTCCAGCTAGGGTTTCAAACTAGGGTTCGGGTTTCCAGCTAGGGTTTTCAGTTAGGGTTTCAAACTAGGGTTAGGGTTTCCAGCTAGGGTTTTCAGTTAGCGTTTCAAACTAGGGTTAGGGTTTCAAACTAGGGTTAGGGTTTCCAGCTAGGGTTTTCAGTTAGGGTTTCAAACTAAGGTTAGGGTTTCCAGCTAGGGTTTCAAACTAGGGTTAGGGTTTCAAACTAGGGTTAGGGTTTCCAGCTAGTGTTTTCAGTTAGGGTTTCAAACTAGGGTTAGGGTTTCCAGCTAGGGTTTTCAGTTAGGGTTTCAAACTAGGGTTAGGGTTTCCAGCTAGGGTTTTCAGTTAGGGTTTCAAACTAGGGTTAGGGTTTCCAGCTAGGGTTTTCAGTTAGGGTTTCAAACTAGGGTTAGGGTTTCCAGCTAGGGTTAGGGTTTCCAGCTAGGGTTTCAAACTAGGGTTAGGGTTTCCAGCTAGGGTTTTCAGTTAGGGTTTCAAACTAGGGTTAGGGTTTCCAGCTAGGGTTTTCAGTTAGGGTTTCAAACTAGGGTTAGGGTTTCCAGCTAGGGTTTTCAGTTAGGGTTTCAAACTAGGGTTAGGGTTTCAAACTAGGGTTAGGGTTTCCAGCTAGGGTTTTCAGTTAGGGTTTCAAACTAGGGTTAGGGTTTCCAGCTAGGGTTTCAAACTAGGGTTAGGGTTTCAAACTAGGGTTAGGGTTTCCAGCTAGGGTTTTCAGTTAGGGTTTCAAACTAGGGTTAGGGTTTCCAGCTAGGGTTTTCAGTTAGGGTTTCAAACTAGGGTTAGGGTTTCCAGCTAGGGTTTTCAGTTAGCGTTTCAAACTAGGGTTAGGGTTTCAAACTAGGGTTAGGGTTTCCAGCTAGGGTTTTCAGTTAGGGTTTCAAACTAGGGTTAGGGTTTCCAGCTAGGGTTTTCAGTTAGGGTTTCAAACTAGGGTTAGGGTTTCAAACTAGGGTTAGGGTTTCCAGCTAGGGTTTTCAGTTAGGGTTTCAAACTAGGGTTAGGGTTTCCAGCTAGGGTTTTCAGTTAGGGTTTCAAACTAGGGTTAGGGTTTCCAGCTAGGGTTTTCAGTTAGGGTTTCAAACTAGGGTTAGGTTTTCCAGCTAGGGTTTTCAGTTAGGGTTTCAAACTAGGGTTAGGGTTTCAAGCTAGGGTTTTCAGTTAGCGTTTCAAACTAGGGTTAGGGTTTCAAACTAGGGTTAGGGTTTCCAGCTAGGGTTTTCAGTTAGGGTTTCAAACTAGGGTTAGGGTTTCAAACTAGGGTTAGGGTTTCCAGCTAGGGTTTTCAGTTAGGGTTTCAAACTAGGGTTAGGGTTTCCAGCTAGGGTTTTCAGTTAGGGTTTCAAACTAGGGTTAGGGTTTCAAACTAGGGTTAGGGTTTCCAGCTAGGGTTTTCAGTTAGGGTTTCAAACTAGGGTTAGGGTTTCCAGCTAGGGTTTTCAGTTAGGGTTTCAAACTAGGGTTAGGGTTTCCAGCTAGGGTTTTCAGTTAGGGTTTCAAACTAGGGTTAGGGTTTCCAGCTAGGGTTTCAAACTAGGGTTAGGGTTTCAAACTAGGGTTAGGGTTTCCAGCTAGGGTTTCAAACTAGGGTTCGGGTTTCCAGCTAGGGTTTTCAGTTAGGGTTTCAAACTAGGGTTAGGGTTTCCAGCTAGGGTTTTCAGTTAGCGTTTCAAACTAGGGTTAGGGTTTCAAACTAGGGTTAGGGTTTCCAGCTAGGGTTTTCAGTTAGGGTTTCAAACTAAGGTTAGGGTTTCCAGCTAGGGTTTCAAACTAGGGTTAGGGTTTCAAACTAGGGTTAGGGTTTCCAGCTAGTGTTTTCAGTTAGGGTTTCAAACTAGGGTTAGGGTTTCCAGCTAGGGTTTTCAGTTAGGGTTTCAAACTAGGGTTAGGGTTTCCAGCTAGGGTTTTCAGTTAGGGTTTCAAACTAGGGTTAGGGTTTCCAGCTAGGGTTTTCAGTTAGGGTTTCAAACTAGGGTTAGGGTTTCCAGCTAGGGTTTTCAGTTAGGGTTTCAAACTAGGGTTAGGGTTTCCAGCTAGGGTTTTCAGTTAGGGTTTCAAACTAGGGTTAGGGTTTCCAGCTAGGGTTTTCAGTTAGGGTTTCAAACTAGGGTTAGGGTTTCAAACTAGGGTTAGGGTTTCCAGCTAGGGTTTTCAGTTAGGGTTTCAAACTAGGGTTAGGGTTTCAAACTAGGGTTAGGGTTTCCAGCTAGGGTTTTCAGTTAGGGTTTCAAACTAGGGTTAGGGTTTCCAGCTAGGGTTTTCAGTTAGGGTTTCAAACTAGGGTTAGGGTTTCCAGCTAGGGTTTTCAGTTAGGGTTTCAAACTAGGGTTAGGGGTTCCAGCTAGGGTTTTCAGTTAGGGTTTCAAACTAGGGTTAGGGTTTCAAACTAGGGTTAGGGTTTCCAGCTAGGGTTTTCAGTTAGGGTTTCAAACTAGGGTTAGTGTTTCCAGCTAGGGTTTTCAGTTAGGGTTTCAAACTAGGGTTAGTGTTTCCAGCTAGGGTTTTCAGTTAGGGTTTCAAACTAGGGTTAGGGTTTCCAGCTAGGGTTTTCAGTTAGGGTTTCAAACTAGGGTTAGGGTTTCCAGCTAGGGTTTTCAGTTAGGGTTTCAAACTAGGGTTAGGGTTTCCAGGTAGGGTTTCAAACTAGGGTTAGGGTTTCAAACTAGGGTTAGGGTTTCCAGCTAGGGTTTCAAACTAGGGTTAGGGTTTCCAGCTAGGGTTTTCAGTTAGGGTTTCAAACTAGGGTTAGGGTTTCCAGCTAGGGTTTTCAGTTAGCGTTTCAAACTAGGGTTAGGGTTTCAAACTAGGGTTAGGGTTTCCAGCTAGGGTTTTCAGTTAGGGTTTCAAACTAGGGTTAGGGTTTCCAGCTAGGGTTTTCAGTTAGGGTTTCAAACTAGGGTTAGGGTTTCAAACTAGGGTTAGGGTTTCCAGCTAGGGTTTTCAGTTAGGGTTTCAAACTAGGGTTAGGGTTTCCAGCTAGGGTTTTCAGTTAGGGTTTCAAACTAGGGTTAGGGTTTCCAGCTAGGGTTTTCAGTTAGGGTTTCAAACTAGGGTTAGGGTTTCCAGCTAGGGTTTTCAGTTAGGGTTTCAAACTAGGGTTAGGGTTTCCAGCTAGGGTTTTCAGTTAGGGTTTCAAACTAGGGTTAGGGTTTCCAGCTAGGGTTTTCAGTTAGGGTTTCAAACTAGGGTTAGGGTTTCCAGCTAGGGTTTTCAGTTAGGGTTTCAAACTAGGGTTAGGGTTTCCAGCTAGGGTTTTCAGTTAGGGTTTCAAACTAGGGTTAGGGTTTCCAGCTAGTGTTTTCAGTTAGGGTTTCAAACTAGGGTTAGGGTTTCCAGCTAGGGTTTTCAGTTAGGGTTTCAAACTAGGGTTAGGGTTTCCAGCTAGGGTTTTCAGTTAGGGTTTCAAACTAGGGTTAGGGTTTCCAGCTAGGGTTTTCAGTTAGGGTTTCAAACTAGGGTTAGGGTTTCCAGCTAGGGTTTTCAGTTAGGGTTTCAAACTAGGGTTAGGGTTTCCAGCTAGGGTTTTCAGTTAGGGTTTCAAACTAGGGTTAGGGGTTCCAGCTAGGGTTTTCAGTTAGGGTTTCAAACTAGGGTTAGGGTTTCAAACTAGGGTTAGGGTTTCCAGCTAGGGTTTTCAGTTAGGGTTTCAAACTAGGGTTAGTGTTTCCAGCTAGGGTTTTCAGTTAGGGTTTCAAACTAGGGTTAGGGTTTCCAGCTAGGGTTTTCAGTTAGGGTTTCAAACTAGGGTTAGGGTTTCCAGCTAGGGTTTTCAGTTAGGGTTTCAAACTAGGGTTAGGGTTTCCAGCTAGGGTTTTCAGTTAGGGTTTCAAACTAGGGTTAGGGTTTCCAGCTAGGGTTTCAAACTAGGGTTAGGGTTTCCAGCTAGGGTTTTCAGTTAGGGTTTCAAACTAGGGTTAGGGTTTCCATCTAGGGTTTTCAGTTAGGGTTTCAAACTAGGGTTAGGGTTTCAAACTAGGGTTAGGGTTTCCAGCTAGGGTTTTCAGTTAGGGTTTCAAACTAGGGTTAGGGTTTCCAGCTAGGGTTTCAAACTAGGGTTAGGGTTTCCAGCTAGGGTTTTCAGTTAGGGTTTCAAACTAGGGTTAGGGTTTCCAGCTAGGGTTTTCAGTTAGGGTTTCAAACTAGGGTTAGGGTTTCCAGCTAGGGTTTTCAGTTAGGGTTTCAAACTAGGGTTAGGGGTTCCAGCTAGGGTTTTCAGTTAGGGTTTCAAACTAGGGTTAGGGTTTCAAACTAGGGTTAGGGTTTCCAGCTAGGGTTTTCAGTTAGGGTTTCAAACTAGGGTTAGTGTTTCCAGCTAGGGTTTTCAGTTAGGGTTTCAAACTAGGGTTAGGGTTTCCAGCTAGGGTTTTCAGTTAGGGTTTCAAACTAGGGTTAGGGTTTCCAGCTAGGGTTTTCAGTTAGGGTTTCAAACTAGGGTTAGGGTTTCCAGCTAGGGTTTTCAGTTAGGGTTTCAAACTAGGGTTAGGGTTTCCATCTAGGGTTTTCAGTTAGGGTTTCAAACTAGGGTTAGGGTTTCAAACTAGGGTTAGGGTTTCCAGCTAGGGTTTTCAGTTAGGGTTTCAAACTAGGGTTAGGGTTTCCAGCTAGGGTTTCAAACTAGGGTTAGGGTTTCCAGCTAGGGTTTTCAGTTAGGGTTTCAAACTAGGGTTAGGGTTTCCATCTAGGGTTTTCAGTTAGGGTTTCAAACTAGGGTTAGGGTTTCAAACTAGGGTTAGGGTTTCCAGCTAGGGTTTTCAGTTAGGGTTTCAAACTAGGGTTAGGGTTTCCAGCTAGGGTTTCAAACTAGGGTTAGGGTTTCCAGCTAGGGTTTTCAGTTAGGGTTTCAAACTAGGGTTAGGGTTTCCAGCTAGGGTTTTCAGTTAGGGTTTCAAACTAGGGTTAGGGTTTCCAGCTAGGGTTTTCAGTTAGGGTTTCAAACTAGGGTTAGGGTTTCCAGCTAGGGTTTTCAGTTAGGGTTTCAAACTAGGGTTAGGGTTTCCAGCTAGGGTTTTCAGTTAGGGTTTCAAACTAGGGTTAGGGTTTCCAGCTAGGGTTTTCAGTTAGGGTTTCAAACTAGGGTTAGGGTTTCCAGCTAGGGTTTTCAGTTAGGGTTTCAAACTAGGGTTAGGGTTTCCAGCTAGGGTTTTCAGTTAGGGTTTCAAACTAGGGTTAGGGTTTCCAGCTAGGGTTTTCAGTTAGGGTTTCAAACTAGGGTTAGGGTTTCCAGCTAGGGTTTTCAGTTAGGGTTTCAAACTAGGGTTAGGGTTTCCAGCTAGGGTTTTCAGTTAGGGTTTCAAACTAGGGTTAGGGTTTCCAGCTAGGGTTTCAAACTAGGTTTAGGGTTTCCAGCTAGGGTTTTCAGTTAGGGTTTCAAACTAGGGTTAGGGTTTCCAGCTAGGGTTTCAAACTAGGTTTAGGGTTTCCAGCTAGGGTTTTCAGTTAGGGTTTCAAACTAGGGTTAGGGTTTCCAGCTAGGGTTTCAAACTAGGGTTAGAGTCTCCAGCTAGGGTTTTCAGTTAGGGTTTCAAACTAGGGTTAGGGTTTCCAGCTAGGGTTTTCAGTTAGGGTTTCAAACGAGGGTTAGGGTTTCCAGCTAGGGTTTTCAGTTAGGGTTTCAAACTAGGGTTAGGGTTTCCAGCTAGGGTTTTCAGTTAGGGTTTCAAACTAGGGTTAGGGTTTCCAGCTAGGGTTTTCAGTTAGGGTTTCAAACTAGGGTTAGGGTTTCCAGCTAGGGTTTTCAGTTAGGGTTTCAAACTAGGGTTAGGGTTTCCAGCTAGGGTTTTCAGTTAGCGTTTCAAACTAGGGTTAGGGTTTCAAACTAGGGTTAGGGTTTCCAGTTAGGGTTTTCAGTTAGGGTTTCAAACTAGGGTTAGGGTTTCCAGCTAGGGTTTTCAGTTAGGGTTTCAAACTAGGGTTAGGGTTTCCAGCTAGGGTTTTCAGTTAGGGTTTCAAACTAGGGTTAGGGTTTCCAGCTAGGGTTTTCAGTTAGGGTCTCAAACTAGGGTTAGGGTTTCCAGCTAGGGTTTTCAGTTAGGGTTTCAAACTAGGGTTAGGGTTTTCAGCTAGGGTTTTCAGTTAGGGTTTCAAACTAGGGTTAGGGTTTCCAGCTAGGGTTTTCAGTTAGGGTTTCAAACTAGGGTTAGGGTTTCCAGCTAGGGTTTTCAGTTAGGGTTTCAAACTAGGGTTAGGGTTTCAAACTAGGGTTAGGGTTTCCAGCTAGGGATTTCAGTTAGGGTTTCAAACTAGGGTTAGGGTTTCCAGCTAGGGTTTCAAACTAGGGTTAGGGTTTCCAGCTAGGGTTTTCAGTTAGGGTTTCAAACTAGGGTTAGGGTTTTCAGTTAGGGTTTCAAACTAGGGTTAGGGTTTCCAGCTAGGGTTTCAAACTAGGGTTAGGGTTTCCAGCTAGGGTTTTCAGTTAGGGTTTCAAACTAGGATTAGGGTTTCCAGCTAGGGTTTTCAGTTAGGGTTTCAAACTAGGGTTAGGGTTTCCAGCTAGGGTTTTCAGTTAGGGTTTCAAACTAGGGTTAGGGTTTCCAGCTAGGGTTTTCAGTTAGGGTTTCAAACTAGGGTTAGGGTTTCCAGCTAGGGTTTTCAGTTAGGGTTTCAAACTAGGGTTAGGGTTTCCAGCTAGGGTTTCAAACTAGGGTTAGGGTTTCCAGCTAGGGTTTTCAGTTAGGGTTTCAAACTAGGGTTAGGGTTTCCAGCTAGGGTTTTCAGTTAGGGTTTCAAACTAGGGTTAGGGTTTCCAGCTAGGGTTTTCAGTTAGGGTTTCAAACTAGGGTTAGGGTTTCCAGCTAGGGTTTCAAACTAGGGTTAGGGTTTCCAGCTAGGGTTTTCAGTTAGGGTTTCAAACTAGGGTTAGGGTTTCAAACTAGGGTTAGGGTTTTCAGCTAGGGTTTTCAGTTAGGGTTTCAAACTAGGGTTAGGGTTTCCAGCTAGGGTTTTCAGTTAGGTTTTCAAACTAGGGTTAGGGTTTCCAGCTAGGGTTTTCAGTTAGGGTTTCAAACTAGGGTTAGGGTTTCCAGCTAGGGTTTTCAGTTAGGGTTTCAAACTAGGGTTAGGGTTTCCAGCTAGGGTTTCAAACTAGGGTTAGGGTTTCCAGCTAGGGTTTTCAGTTAGGGTTTCAAACTAGGGTTAGGGTTTCCAGCTAGGGTTTTCAGTTAGGGTTTCAAACTAGGGTTAGGGTTTCCAGCTAGGGTTTTCAGTTAGGGTTTCAAACTAGGGTTAGGGTTTCCAGCTAGGGTTTTCAGTTCGGGTTTCAAACTAGGGTTAGGGTTTCCAGCTAGGGTTTCAAACTAGGGTTAGGGTTTCCAGCTAGGGTTTTCAGTTAGGGTTTCAAACTAGGGTTAGGGTTTCCAGCTAGGGTTTTCAGTTAGGGTTTCAAACTAGGGTTAGGGTTTCCAGCTAGGGTTTTCAGTTAGGGTTTCAAACTAGGGTTAGGGTTTCCAGCTAGGGTTTTCAGTTAGGGTTTCAAACTAGGGTTAGGGTTTCCAGCTAGGGTTTCAAACTAGGGTTAGGGTTTCCAGCTAGGGTTTTCAGTTAGGGTTTCAAACTAGGGTTAGGGTTTTCCAGCTAGGGTTTTCAGTTAGGGTTTCAAACTAGGGTTAGGGTTTCCAGCTAGGGTTTTCAGTTAGGGTTTCAAACTAGGGTTAGGGTTTCCAGCTAGGGTTTTCAGTTAGGGTTTCAAACTAGGGTTAGGGTTTCCAGCTAGGGTTTTCAGTTAGGGTTTCAAACTAGGGTTAGGGTTTCCAGCTAGGGTTTTCAGTTAGGGTTTCAAACTAGGGTTAGGGTTTCCAGCTAGGGTTTTCAGTTAGGGTTTCAAACTAGGGTTAGGGTTTTCAGTTAGGGTTTCAAACTAGGGTTAGGGTTTCCAGCTAGGGTTTTCAGTTAGGGTTTCAAACTAGGGTTAGGGTTTCAAACTAGGGTTAGGGTTTCCAGCTAGGGTTTTCAGTTAGGGTTTCAAACTAGGGTTAGGGTTTCCAGCTAGGGTTTCAAACTAGGGTTAGGGTTTCCAGCTAGGGTTTTCAGTTAGGGTTTCAAACTAGGGTTAGGGTTTTCAGTTAGGGTTTCAAACTAGGGTTAGGGTTTCCAGCTAGGGTTTCAAACTAGGGTTAGGGTTTCCAGCTAGGGTTTTCAGTTAGGGTTTCAAACTAGGGTTAGGGTTTCCAGCTAGGGTTTTCAGTTAGGGTTTCAAACTAGGGTTAGGGTTTCCAGCTAGGGTTTTCAGTTAGGGTTTCAAACTAGGGTTAGGGTTTCCAGCTAGGGTTTCAAACTAGGGTTAGGGTTTCCAGCTAGGGTTTTCAGTTAGGGTTTCAAACTAGGGTTAGGGTTTCCAGCTAGGGTTTCAAACTAGGGTTAGGGTTTCCAGCTAGGGTTTTCAGTTAGGGTTTCAAACTAGGGTTAGGGTTTTCAGTTAGGGTTTCAAACTAGGGTTAGGGTTTCCAGCTAGGGTTTCAAACTAGGGTTAGGGTTTCCAGCTAGGGTTTTCAGTTAGGGTTTCAAACTAGGGTTAGGGTTTCCAGCTAGGGTTTTCAGTTAGGGTTTCAAACTAGGGTTAGGGTTTCCAGCTAGGGTTTTCAGTTAGGGTTTCAAACTAGGGTTAGGGTTTCCAGCTAGGGTTTCAAACTAGGGTTAGGGTTTCCAGCTAGGGTTTTCAGTTAGGGTTTCAAACTAGGGTTAGGGTTTCCAGCTAGGGTTTTCAGTTAGGGTTTCAAACTAGGGTTAGGGTTAGCTAGGGTTTTCAGTTAGGGTTTCAAACTAGGGTTAGGGTTTCCAGCTAGGGTTTCAAACTAGGGTTAGGGTTTCCAGCTAGGGTTTCAAACTAGGGTTAGTGTTAGGGTTATGGTTAGCTAGGGTTTTCAGTTAGGGTTTCAAACTAGGGTTAGGGTTTCCAGCTAGGGTTTCAAACTAGGGTTAGGGTTTCCAGCTAGGGTTAGGGTTTTCAGCTAGGGTTTCAAACTAGGGTTAGGGTTTCCAGCTAGGGTTTTCAGTTAGGGTTTCAAACTAGGGTTAGGGTTTCAAACTAGGGTTAGGGTTTCCAGCTAGGGTTTTCAGTTAGGGTTTCAAAGTAGGGTTAGGGTTTCAAACTAGGGTTAGGGTTTCAAACTAGGGTTAGGGTTTCCAGCTAGGGTTTTCAGTTAGGGTTTCAAACTAGGGTTAGGGTTTCCAGCTAGGGTTTTCAGTTAGGGTTTCAAACTAGGGTTAGGGTTTCCAGCTAGGGTTTTCAGTTAGGGTTTCAAACTAGGGTTAGGGTTTCAAACTAGGGTTAGGGTTTCCAGCTAGGGTTTTCAGTTAGGGTTTCAAACTAGGGTTAGGGTTTCCAGCTAGGGTTTTCAGTTAGGGTTTCAAACTAGGGTTAGGGTTTCCAGCTAGGGTTTTCAGTTAGGGTTTCAAACTAGGGTTAGGGTTTCCAGCTAGGGTTTTCAGTTAGGGTTTCAAACTAGGGTTAGGGTTTCCAGCTAGGGTTTCAAACTAGGGTTAGGGTTTCCAGCTAGGGTTTTCAGTTAGGGTTTCAAACTAGGGTTAGGGTTTCCAGCTAGGGATTTCAGTTAGGGTTTCAAACTAGGGTTAGGGTTTCCAGCTAGGGTTTTCAGTTAGGGTTTCAAACTAGGGTTAGGGTTTCAAACTAGGGTTAGGGTTTCCAGCTAGGGTTTTCAGTTAGGGTTTCAAACTAGGGTTAGGGTTTCCAGCTAGGGTTTTCAGTTAGGGTTTCAAACTAGGGTTAGGGTTTCAAACTAGGGTTTTCAGTTAGGGTTTCAAACTAGGGTTAGGGTTTCCAGCTAGGGTTTCAAACTAGGGTTAGGGTTTCCAGCTAGGGTTTCAAACTAGGGTTAGGGTTTCCAGCTAGGGTTTTCAGTTAGGGTTTCAAACTAGGGTTAGGGTTTCCAGCTAGGGTTTTCAGTTAGGGTTTCAAACTAGGGTCAGGGTTTCCAGCTAGGGTTTTCAGTTAGGGTTTCAAACTAGGGTTAGGGTTTCCAGCTAGGGTTAGGGTTTCCAGCTAGGGTTTTCAGTTAGGGTTTCAAACTAGGGTTAGGGTTTCCAGCTAGGGTTTTCAGTTAGGGTTTCAAACTAGGGTTAGGGTTTCAAACTAGGGTTAGGGTTTCCAGCTAGGGTTTTCAGTTAGGGTTTCAAACTAGGGTTAGGGTTTCAAACTAGGGTTAGGGTTTCCAGCTAGGGTTTTCAGTTAGGGTTTCAAACTAGGGTTAGGGTTTCCAGCTAGGGTTTCAAACTAGGGTTAGGGTTTCCAGCTAGGGTTTTCAGTTAGGGTTTCAAACTAGGGTTAGGGTTTCCAGCTAGGGTTTTCAGTTAGGGTTTCAAACTAGGGTTAGGGTTTCCAGCTAGGGTTTTCAGTTAGGGTTTCAAACTAGGGTTAGGGTTTCCAGCTAGGGTTTTCAGTTAGGGTTTCAAACTAGGGTTAGGGTTTCCAGCTAGGGTTTCAAACTAGGGTTAGGGTTTCCAGCTAGGGTTTTCAGTTAGGGTTTCAAACTAGGGTTAGGGTTTTCAGTTAGGGTTTCAAACTAGGGTTAGGGTTTCCAGCTAGGGTTTCAAACTAGGGTTAGGGTTTCCAGCTAGGGTTTTCAGTTAGGGTTTCAAACTAGGGTTAGGGTTTCCAGCTAGGGTTTTCAGTTAGGGTTTCAAACTAGGGTTAGGGTTTCCAGCTAGGGTTTTCAGTTAGGGTTTCAAACTAGGGTTAGGGTTTCCAGCTAGGGTTTCAAACTAGGGTTAGGGTTTCCAGCTAGGGTTTTCAGTTAGGGTTTCAAACTAGGGTTAGGGTTTCCAGCTAGGGTTTTCAGTTAGGGTTTCAAACTAGGGTTAGGGTTTCCAGCTAGGGTTTTCAGTTAGGGTTTCAAACTAGGGTTAGGGTTTCCAGCTAGGGTTTCAAACTAGGGTTAGGGTTTCCAGCTAGGGTTTTCAGTTAGGGTTTCAAACTAGGGTTAGGGTTTCCAGCTAGGGTTTTCAGTTAGGGTTTCAAACTAGGGTTAGGGTTAGCTAGGGTTTTCAGTTAGGGTTTCAAACTAGGGTTAGGGTTTCCAGCTAGGGTTTCAAACTAGGGTTAGGGTTTCCAGCTAGGGTTTCAAACTAGGGTTAGTGTTAGGGTTATGGTTAGCTAGGGTTTTCAGTTAGGGTTTCAAACTAGGGTTAGGGTTTCCAGCTAGGGTTTCAAACTAGGGTTAGGGTTTCCAGCTAGGGTTAGGGTTTTCAGCTAGGGTTTCAAACTAGGGTTAGGGTTTCCAGCTAGGGTTTTCAGTTAGGGTTTCAAACTAGGGTTAGGGTTTCCAGCTAGGGATTTCAGTTAGGGTTTCAAACTAGGGTTAGGGTTTCCAGCTAGGGTTTCAAACTAGGGTTAGGGTTTCCAGCTAGGGTTTTCAGTTAGGGTTTCAAACTAGGGTTAGGGTTTTCAGTTAGGGTTTCAAACTAGGGTTAGGGTTTCCAGCTAGGGTTTCAAACTAGGGTTAGGGTTTCCAGCTAGGGTTTTCAGTTAGGGTTTCAAACTAGGATTAGGGTTTCCAGCTAGGGTTTTCAGTTAGGGTTTCAAACTAGGGTTAGGGTTTCCAGCTAGGGTTTTCAGTTAGGGTTTCAAACTAGGGTTAGGGTTTCCAGCTAGGGTTTTCAGTTAGGGTTTCAAACTAGGGTTAGGGTTTCCAGCTAGGGTTTTCAGTTAGGGTTTCAAACTAGGGTTAGGGTTTCCAGCTAGGGTTTCAAACTAGGGTTAGGGTTTCCAGCTAGGGTTTTCAGTTAGGGTTTCAAACTAGGGTTAGGGTTTCCAGCTAGGGTTTTCAGTTAGGGTTTCAAACTAGGGTTAGGGTTTCCAGCTAGGGTTTTCAGTTAGGGTTTCAAACTAGGGTTAGGGTTTCCAGCTAGGGTTTCAAACTAGGGTTAGGGTTTCCAGCTAGGGTTTTCAGTTAGGGTTTCAAACTAGGGTTAGGGTTTCAAACTAGGGTTAGGGTTTTCAGCTAGGGTTTTCAGTTAGGGTTTCAAACTAGGGTTAGGGTTTCCAGCTAGGGTTTTCAGTTAGGGTTTCAAACTAGGGTTAGGGTTTCCAGCTAGGGTTTTCAGTTAGGGTTTCAAACTAGGGTTAGGGTTTCCAGCTAGGGTTTTCAGTTCGGGTTTCAAACTAGGGTTAGGGTTTCCAGCTAGGGTTTCAAACTAGGGTTAGGGTTTCCAGCTAGGGTTTTCAGTTAGGGTTTCAAACTAGGGTTAGGGTTTCCAGCTAGGGTTTTCAGTTAGGGTTTCAAACTAGGGTTAGGGTTTCCAGCTAGGGTTTTCAGTTAGGGTTTCAAACTAGGGTTAGGGTTTCCAGCTAGGGTTTTCAGTTAGGGTTTCAAACTAGGGTTAGGGTTTCCAGCTAGGGTTTCAAACTAGGGTTAGGGTTTCCAGCTAGGGTTTTCAGTTAGGGTTTCAAACTAGGGTTAGGGTTTCCAGCTAGGGTTTTCAGTTAGGGTTTCAAACTAGGGTTAGGGTTTCCAGCTAGGGTTTTCAGTTAGGGTTTCAAACTAGGGTTAGGGTTTCCAGCTAGGGTTTTCAGTTAGGGTTTCAAACTAGGGTTAGGGTTTCCAGCTAGGGTTTTCAGTTAGGGTTTCAAACTAGGGTTAGGGTTTCCAGCTAGGGTTTTCAGTTAGGGTTTCAAACTAGGGTTAGGGTTTCCAGCTAGGGTTTTCAGTTAGGGTTTCAAACTAGGGTTAGGGTTTTCAGTTAGGGTTTCAAACTAGGGTTAGGGTTTCCAGCTAGGGTTTTCAGTTAGGGTTTCAAACTAGGGTTAGGGTTTCCAGCTAGGGTTTTCAGTTAGGGTTTCAAACTAGGGTTAGGGTTTCCAGCTAGGGTTTTCAGTTAGGGTTTCAAACTAGGGTTAGGGTTTCCAGCTAGGGTTTTCAGTTAGGGTTTCAAACTAGGGTTAGGGTTTCCAGCTAGGGTTTTCAGTTAGGGTTTCAAACTAGGGTTAGGGTTTCAAACTAGGGTTAGGGTTTCCAGCTAGGGTTTTCAGTTAGGGTTTCAAACTAGGGTTAGGGTTTCCAGCTAGGGTTTCAAACTAGGGTTAGGGTTTCCAGCTAGGGTTTTCAGTTAGGGTTTCAAACTAGGGTTAGGGTTTTCAGTTAGGGTTTCAAACTAGGGTTAGGGTTTCCAGCTAGGGTTTCAAACTAGGGTTAGGGTTTCCAGCTAGGGTTTTCAGTTAGGGTTTCAAACTAGGGTTAGGGTTTCCAGCTAGGGTTTTCAGTTAGGGTTTCAAACTAGGGTTAGGGTTTCCAGCTAGGGTTTTCAGTTAGGGTTTCAAACTAGGGTTAGGGTTTCCAGCTAGGGTTTCAAACTAGGGTTAGGGTTTCCAGCTAGGGTTTTCAGTTAGGGTTTCAAACTAGGGTTAGGGTTTCCAGCTAGGGTTTCAAACTAGGGTTAGGGTTTCCAGCTAGGGTTTTCAGTTAGGGTTTCAAACTAGGGTTAGGGTTTTCAGTTAGGGTTTCAAACTAGGGTTAGGGTTTCCAGCTAGGGTTTCAAACTAGGGTTAGGGTTTCCAGCTAGGGTTTTCAGTTAGGGTTTCAAACTAGGGTTAGGGTTTCCAGCTAGGGTTTTCAGTTAGGGTTTCAAACTAGGGTTAGGGTTTCCAGCTAGGGTTTTCAGTTAGGGTTTCAAACTAGGGTTAGGGTTTCCAGCTAGGGTTTCAAACTAGGGTTAGGGTTTCCAGCTAGGGTTTTCAGTTAGGGTTTCAAACTAGGGTTAGGGTTTCCAGCTAGGGTTTTCAGTTAGGGTTTCAAACTAGGGTTAGGGTTAGCTAGGGTTTTCAGTTAGGGTTTCAAACTAGGGTTAGGGTTTCCAGCTAGGGTTTCAAACTAGGGTTAGGGTTTCCAGCTAGGGTTTCAAACTAGGGTTAGTGTTAGGGTTATGGTTAGCTAGGGTTTTCAGTTAGGGTTTCAAACTAGGGTTAGGGTTTCCAGCTAGGGTTTTCAGTTAGGGTTTCAAACTAGGGTTAGGGTTTCCAGCTAGGGTTTTCAGTTCGGGTTTCAAACTAGGGTTAGGGTTTCCAGCTAGGGTTTCAAACTAGGGTTAGGGTTTCCAGCTAGGGTTTTCAGTTAGGGTTTCAAACTAGGGTTAGGGTTTCCAGCTAGGGTTTTCAGTTAGGGTTTCAAACTAGGGTTAGGGTTTCCAGCTAGGGTTTTCAGTTAGGGTTTCAAACTAGGGTTAGGGTTTCCAGCTAGGGTTTTCAGTTAGGGTTTCAAACTAGGGTTAGGGTTTCCAGCTAGGGTTTCAAACTAGGGTTAGGGTTTCCAGCTAGGGTTTTCAGTTAGGGTTTCAAACTAGGGTTAGGGTTTCCAGCTAGGGTTTTCAGTTAGGGTTTCAAACTAGGGTTAGGGTTTCCAGCTAGGGTTTTCAGTTAGGGTTTCAAACTAGGGTTAGGGTTTCCAGCTAGGGTTTTCAGTTAGGGTTTCAAACTAGGGTTAGGGTTTCCAGCTAGGGTTTTCAGTTAGGGTTTCAAACTAGGGTTAGGGTTTTCAGTTAGGGTTTCAAACTAGGGTTAGGGTTTCCAGCTAGGGTTTTCAGTTAGGGTTTCAAACTAGGGTTAGGGTTTCCAGCTAGGGTTTTCAGTTAGGGTTTCAAACTAGGGTTAGGGTTTCCAGCTAGGGTTTTCAGTTAGGGTTTCAAACTAGGGTTAGGGTTTCCAGCTAGGGTTTTCAGTTAGGGTTTCAAACTAGGGTTAGGGTTTCCAGCTAGGGTTTTCAGTTAGGGTTTCAAACTAGGGTTAGGGTTTCAAACTAGGGTTAGGGTTTCCAGCTAGGGTTTTCAGTTAGGGTTTCAAACTAGGGTTAGGGTTTCCAGCTAGGGTTTCAAACTAGGGTTAGGGTTTCAAACTAGGGTTAGGGTTTTCAGCTAGGGTTTTCAGTTAGGGTTTCAAACTAGGGTTAGGGTTTCCAGCTAGGGTTTTCAGTTAGGGTTTCAAACTAGGGTTAGGGTTTCCAGCTAGGGTTTTCAGTTAGGGTTTCAAACTAGGGTTAGGGTTTCCAGCTAGGGTTTTCAGTTCGGGTTTCAAACTAGGGTTAGGGTTTCCAGCTAGGGTTTCAAACTAGGGTTAGGGTTTCCAGCTAGGGTTTTCAGTTAGGGTTTCAAACTAGGGTTAGGGTTTCCAGCTAGGGTTTTCAGTTAGGGTTTCAAACTAGGGTTAGGGTTTCCAGCTAGGGTTTTCAGTTAGGGTTTCAAACTAGGGTTAGGGTTTCCAGCTAGGGTTTTCAGTTAGGGTTTCAAACTAGGGTTAGGGTTTCCAGCTAGGGTTTCAAACTAGGGTTAGGGTTTCCAGCTAGGGTTTTCAGTTAGGGTTTCAAACTAGGGTTAGGGTTTCCAGCTAGGGTTTTCAGTTAGGGTTTCAAACTAGGGTTAGGGTTTCCAGCTAGGGTTTTCAGTTAGGGTTTCAAACTAGGGTTAGGGTTTCCAGCTAGGGTTTTCAGTTAGGGTTTCAAACTAGGGTTAGGGTTTCCAGCTAGGGTTTTCAGTTAGGGTTTCAAACTAGGGTTAGGGTTTCCAGCTAGGGTTTTCAGTTAGGGTTTCAAACTAGGGTTAGGGTTTCCAGCTAGGGTTTTCAGTTAGGGTTTCAAACTAGGGTTAGGGTTTCCAGCTAGGGTTTTCAGTTAGGGTTTCAAACTAGGGTTAGGGTTTCCAGCTAGGGTTTTCAGTTAGGGTTTCAAACTAGGGTTAGGGTTTCCAGCTAGGGTTTTCAGTTAGGGTTTCAAACTAGGGTTAGGGTTTCCAGCTAGGGTTTTCAGTTAGGGTTTCAAACTAGGGTTAGGGTTTCAAACTAGGGTTAGGGTTTCCAGCTAGGGTTTTCAGTTAGGGTTTCAAACTAGGGTTAGGGTTTCCAGCTAGGGTTTCAAACTAGGGTTAGGGTTTCCAGCTAGGGTTTTCAGTTAGGGTTTCAAACTAGGGTTAGGGTTTTCAGTTAGGGTTTCAAACTAGGGTTAGGGTTTCCAGCTAGGGTTTCAAACTAGGGTTAGGGTTTCCAGCTAGGGTTTTCAGTTAGGGTTTCAAACTAGGGTTAGGGTTTCCAGCTAGGGTTTTCAGTTAGGGTTTCAAACTAGGGTTAGGGTTTCCAGCTAGGGTTTTCAGTTAGGGTTTCAAACTAGGGTTAGGGTTTCCAGCTAGGGTTTCAAACTAGGGTTAGGGTTTCCAGCTAGGGTTTTCAGTTAGGGTTTCAAACTAGGGTTAGGGTTTCCAGCTAGGGTTTCAAACTAGGGTTAGGGTTTCCAGCTAGGGTTTTCAGTTAGGGTTTCAAACTAGGGTTAGGGTTTTCAGTTAGGGTTTCAAACTAGGGTTAGGGTTTCCAGCTAGGGTTTCAAACTAGGGTTAGGGTTTCCAGCTAGGGTTTTCAGTTAGGGTTTCAAACTAGGGTTAGGGTTTCCAGCTAGGGTTTTCAGTTAGGGTTTCAAACTAGGGTTAGGGTTTCCAGCTAGGGTTTTCAGTTAGGGTTTCAAACTAGGGTTAGGGTTTCCAGCTAGGGTTTCAAACTAGGGTTAGGGTTTCCAGCTAGGGTTTTCAGTTAGGGTTTCAAACTAGGGTTAGGGTTTCCAGCTAGGGTTTTCAGTTAGGGTTTCAAACTAGGGTTAGGGTTAGCTAGGGTTTTCAGTTAGGGTTTCAAACTAGGGTTAGGGTTTCCAGCTAGGGTTTCAAACTAGGGTTAGGGTTTCCAGCTAGGGTTTCAAACTAGGGTTAGTGTTAGGGTTATGGTTAGCTAGGGTTTTCAGTTAGGGTTTCAAACTAGGGTTAGGGTTTCCAGCTAGGGTTTTCAGTTAGGGTTTCAAACTAGGGTTAGGGTTTCCAGCTAGGGTTTTCAGTTCGGGTTTCAAACTAGGGTTAGGGTTTCCAGCTAGGGTTTCAAACTAGGGTTAGGGTTTCCAGCTAGGGTTTTCAGTTAGGGTTTCAAACTAGGGTTAGGGTTTCCAGCTAGGGTTTTCAGTTAGGGTTTCAAACTAGGGTTAGGGTTTCCAGCTAGGGTTTTCAGTTAGGGTTTCAAACTAGGGTTAGGGTTTCCAGCTAGGGTTTTCAGTTAGGGTTTCAAACTAGGGTTAGGGTTTCCAGCTAGGGTTTCAAACTAGGGTTAGGGTTTCCAGCTAGGGTTTTCAGTTAGGGTTTCAAACTAGGGTTAGGGTTTCCAGCTAGGGTTTTCAGTTAGGGTTTCAAACTAGGGTTAGGGTTTCCAGCTAGGGTTTTCAGTTAGGGTTTCAAACTAGGGTTAGGGTTTCCAGCTAGGGTTTTCAGTTAGGGTTTCAAACTAGGGTTAGGGTTTCCAGCTAGGGTTTTCAGTTAGGGTTTCAAACTAGGGTTAGGGTTTTCAGTTAGGGTTTCAAACTAGGGTTAGGGTTTCCAGCTAGGGTTTTCAGTTAGGGTTTCAAACTAGGGTTAGGGTTTCCAGCTAGGGTTTTCAGTTAGGGTTTCAAACTAGGGTTAGGGTTTCCAGCTAGGGTTTTCAGTTAGGGTTTCAAACTAGGGTTAGGGTTTCCAGCTAGGGTTTTCAGTTAGGGTTTCAAACTAGGGTTAGGGTTTCCAGCTAGGGTTTTCAGTTAGGGTTTCAAACTAGGGTTAGGGTTTCAAACTAGGGTTAGGGTTTCCAGCTAGGGTTTTCAGTTAGGGTTTCAAACTAGGGTTAGGGTTTCCAGCTAGGGTTTCAAACTAGGGTTAGGGTTTCCAGCTAGGGTTTTCAGTTAGGGTTTCAAACTAGGGTTAGGGTTTTCAGTTAGGGTTTCAAACTAGGGTTAGGGTTTCCAGCTAGGGTTTCAAACTAGGGTTAGGGTTTCCAGCTAGGGTTTTCAGTTAGGGTTTCAAACTAGGGTTAGGGTTTCCAGCTAGGGTTTTCAGTTAGGGTTTCAAACTAGGGTTAGGGTTTCCAGCTAGGGTTTTCAGTTAGGGTTTCAAACTAGGGTTAGGGTTTCCAGCTAGGGTTTCAAACTAGGGTTAGGGTTTCCAGCTAGGGTTTTCAGTTAGGGTTTCAAACTAGGGTTAGGGTTTCCAGCTAGGGTTTCAAACTAGGGTTAGGGTTTCCAGCTAGGGTTTTCAGTTAGGGTTTCAAACTAGGGTTAGGGTTTTCAGTTAGGGTTTCAAACTAGGGTTAGGGTTTCCAGCTAGGGTTTCAAACTAGGGTTAGGGTTTCCAGCTAGGGTTTTCAGTTAGGGTTTCAAACTAGGGTTAGGGTTTCCAGCTAGGGTTTTCAGTTAGGGTTTCAAACTAGGGTTAGGGTTTCCAGCTAGGGTTTTCAGTTAGGGTTTCAAACTAGGGTTAGGGTTTCCAGCTAGGGTTTCAAACTAGGGTTAGGGTTTCCAGCTAGGGTTTTCAGTTAGGGTTTCAAACTAGGGTTAGGGTTTCCAGCTAGGGTTTTCAGTTAGGGTTTCAAACTAGGGTTAGGGTTAGCTAGGGTTTTCAGTTAGGGTTTCAAACTAGGGTTAGGGTTTCCAGCTAGGGTTTCAAACTAGGGTTAGGGTTTCCAGCTAGGGTTTCAAACTAGGGTTAGTGTTAGGGTTATGGTTAGCTAGGGTTTTCAGTTAGGGTTTCAAACTAGGGTTAGGGTTTCCAGCTAGGGTTTCAAACTAGGGTTAGGGTTTCCAGCTAGGGTTAGGGTTTTCAGCTAGGGTTTCAAACTAGGGTTAGGGTTTCCAGCTAGGGTTTTCAGTTAGGGTTTCAAACTAGGGTTAGGGTTTCAAACTAGGGTTAGGGTTTCCAGCTAGGGTTTTCAGTTAGGGTTTCAAAGTAGGGTTAGGGTTTCAAACTAGGGTTAGGGTTTCAAACTAGGGTTAGGGTTTCCAGCTAGGGTTTTCAGTTAGGGTTTCAAACTAGGGTTAGGGTTTCCAGCTAGGGTTTTCAGTTAGGGTTTCAAACTAGGGTTAGGGTTTCCAGCTAGGGTTTTCAGTTAGGGTTTCAAACTAGGGTTAGGGTTTCAAACTAGGGTTAGGGTTTCCAGCTAGGGTTTTCAGTTAGGGTTTCAAACTAGGGTTAGGGTTTCCAGCTAGGGTTTTCAGTTAGGGTTTCAAACTAGGGTTAGGGTTTCCAGCTAGGGTTTTCAGTTAGGGTTTCAAACTAGGGTTAGGGTTTCCAGCTAGGGTTTTCAGTTAGGGTTTCAAACTAGGGTTAGGGTTTCCAGCTAGGGTTTTCAGTTAGGGTTTCAAACTAGGGTTAGGGTTTCCAGCTAGGGTTTCAAACTAGGGTTAGGGTTTCCAGCTAGGGTTTTCAGTTAGGGTTTCAAACTAGGGTTAGGGTTTCCAGCTAGGGTTTTCAGTTAGGGTTTCAAACTAGGGTTAGGGTTTCCAGCTAGGGTTTTCAGTTAGGGTTTCAAACTAGGGTTAGGGTTTCCAGCTAGGGTTTTCAGTTAGGGTTTCAAACTAGGGTTAGGGTTTCAAACTAGGGTTAGGGTTTCCAGCTAGGGTTTTCAGTTAGGGTTTCAAACTAGGGTTAGGGTTTCCAGCTAGGGTTTTCAGTTAGGGTTTCAAACTAGGGTTAGGGTTTCAAACTAGGGTTTTCAGTTAGGGTTTCAAACTAGGGTTAGGGTTTCCAGCTAGGGTTTCAAACTAGGGTTAGGGTTTCCAGCTAGGGTTTCAAACTAGGGTTAGGGTTTCCAGCTAGGGTTTTCAGTTAGGGTTTCAAACTAGGGTTAGGGTTTCCAGCTAGGGTTTTCAGTTAGGGTTTCAAACTAGGGTCAGGGTTTCCAGCTAGGGTTTTCAGTTAGGGTTTCAAACTAGGGTTAGGGTTTCCAGCTAGGGTTAGGGTTTCCAGCTAGGGTTTTCAGTTAGGGTTTCAAACTAGGGTTAGGGTTTCCAGCTAGGGTTTTCAGTTAGGGTTTCAAACTAGGGTTAGGGTTTCAAACTAGGGTTAGGGTTTCCAGCTAGGGTTTTCAGTTAGGGTTTCAAACTAGGGTTAGGGTTTCAAACTAGGGTTAGGGTTTCCAGCTAGGGTTTTCAGTTAGGGTTTCAAACTAGGGTTAGGGTTTCCAGCTAGGGTTTCAAACTAGGGTTAGGGTTTCCAGCTAGGGTTTTCAGTTAGGGTTTCAAACTAGGGTTAGGGTTTCCAGCTAGGGTTTTCAGTTAGGGTTTCAAACTAGGGTTAGGGTTTCCAGCTAGGGTTTTCAGTTAGGGTTTCAAACTAGGGTTAGGGTTTCCAGCTAGGGTTTTCAGTTAGGGTTTCAAACTAGGGTTAGGGTTTCCAGCTAGGGTTTCAAACTAGGGTTAGGGTTTCCAGCTAGGGTTTTCAGTTAGGGTTTCAAACTAGGGTTAGGGTTTTCAGTTAGGGTTTCAAACTAGGGTTAGGGTTTCCAGCTAGGGTTTCAAACTAGGGTTAGGGTTTCCAGCTAGGGTTTTCAGTTAGGGTTTCAAACTAGGGTTAGGGTTTCCAGCTAGGGTTTTCAGTTAGGGTTTCAAACTAGGGTTAGGGTTTCCAGCTAGGGTTTTCAGTTAGGGTTTCAAACTAGGGTTAGGGTTTCCAGCTAGGGTTTCAAACTAGGGTTAGGGTTTCCAGCTAGGGTTTTCAGTTAGGGTTTCAAACTAGGGTTAGGGTTTCCAGCTAGGGTTTTCAGTTAGGGTTTCAAACTAGGGTTAGGGTTAGCTAGGGTTTTCAGTTAGGGTTTCAAACTAGGGTTAGGGTTTCCAGCTAGGGTTTCAAACTAGGGTTAGGGTTTCCAGCTAGGGTTTCAAACTAGGGTTAGTGTTAGGGTTATGGTTAGCTAGGGTTTTCAGTTAGGGTTTCAAACTAGGGTTAGGGTTTCCAGCTAGGGTTTCAAACTAGGGTTAGGGTTTCCAGCTAGGGTTAGGGTTTTCAGCTAGGGTTTCAAACTAGGGTTAGGGTTTCCAGCTAGGGTTTTCAGTTAGGGTTTCAAACTAGGGTTAGGGTTTCAAACTAGGGTTAGGGTTTCCAGCTAGGGTTTTCAGTTAGGGTTTCAAAGTAGGGTTAGGGTTTCCAGCTAGGGTTTTCAGTTAGGGTTTCAAACTAGGGTTAGGGTTTCCAGCTAGGGTTTTCAGTTAGGGTTTCAAACTAGGGTTAGGGTTTCCAGCTAGGGTTTTCAGTTAGGGTTTCAAACTAGGGTTAGGGTTTCCAGCTAGGGTTTTCAGTTAGGGTTTCAAACTAGGGTTAGGGTTTCAAACTAGGGTTAGGGTTTCCAGCTAGGGTTTTCAGTTAGGGTTTCAAACTAGGGTTAGGGTTTCAAACTAGGGTTAGGGTTTCCAGCTAGGGTTTTCAGTTAGGGTTTCAAACTAGGGTTAGGGTTTCCAGCTAGGGTTTTCAGTTAGGGTTTCAAACTAGGGTTAGGGTTTCCAGCTAGGGTTTTCAGTTAGGGTTTCAAACTAGGGTTAGGGTTTTCAGTTAGGGTTTCAAACTAGGGTTAGGGTTTCCAGCTAGGGTTTCAAACTAGGGTTTCAAACTAGGGTTAGGGTTTCTAGCTAGGGTTTTCAGTTAGGGTTTCAAACTAGGGTTAGGGTTTCCAGCTAGGGTTTCAAACTAGGGTTAGGGTTTCCAGCTAGGGTTTCAAACTAGGGTTAGGGTTTCCAGCTAGGGTTTTCAGTTAGGGTTTCAAACTAGGGTTAGGGTTTCCAGCTAGGGTTTTCAGTTAGGGTTTCAAACTAGGGTTAGGGTTTCCAGCTAGGGTTTTCAGTTAGGGTTTCAAACTAGGGTTAGGGTTTCCAGCTAGGGTTTCAAACTAGGGTTAGGGTTTCCAGCTAGGGTTTTCAGTTAGGGTTTCAAACTAGGGTTAGGGTTTCCAGCTAGGGTTTTCAGTTAGGGTTTCAAACTAGGGTTAGGGTTTCCAGCTAGGGTTTTCAGTTAGGGTTTCAAAGTAGGGTTAGGGTTTCCAGCTAGGGTTTTCAGTTAGGGTTTCAAACTAGGGTTAGGGTTTCCAGCTAGGGTTTTCAGTTAGGGTTTCAAACTAGGGTTAGGGTTTCCAGCTAGGGTTTCAAACTAGGGTTAGGGTTTCCAGCTAGGGTTTTCAGTTAGGGTTTCAAACTAGGGTTAGGGTTTCCAGCTAGGGTTTTCAGTTAGGGTTTCAAACTAGGGTTAGGGTTTCCAGCTAGGGTTTTCAGTTAGGGTTTCAAACTAGGGTTAGGGTTTCCAGCTAGGGTTTTCAGTTAGGGTTTCAAACTAGAGTTAGGGTTTCCAGCTAGGGTTTTCAGTTAGGGTTTCAAACTAGGGTTAGGGTTTCAAACTAGGGTTAGGGTTTCCAGCTATGGTTTTCAGTTAGGGTTTCAAACTAGGGTTAGGGTTTCCAGCTAGGGTTTTCAGTTAGGTTTTCAAACTAGGGTTAGGGTTTCCAGCTAGGGTTTTCAGTTAGGGTTTCAAACTAGGGTTAGGGTTTCCAGTTAGGGTTTCAAACTAGGGTTAGGGTTTCCAGCTAGGGTTTTCAGTTAGGGTTTCAAACTAGGGTTAGGGTTTCCAGCTAGGGTTTTCAGTTAGGGTTTCAAACTAGGGTTAGGGTTTCCAGCTAGGGTTTTCAGTTAGGGTTTCAAACTAGGGTTAGGGTTTCCAGCTAGGGTTTTCAGTTAGGGTTTCAAACTAGGGTTAGGGTTTCCAGCTAGGGTTTTCAGTTAGGGTTTCAAACTAGGGTTAGGGTTTCCAGCTAGGGTTTTCAGTTAGGGTTTCAAACTAGGGTTAGGGTTTCCAGCTAGGGTTTTCAGTTAGGGTTTCAAACTAGGGTTAGGGTTAGGGTTAGCTAGGGTTTTCAGTTAGGGTTTCAAACTAGGGTTAGGGTTTCCAGCTAGGGTTTTCAGTTATGGTTAGGGTTTCCAGCTAGGGTTTCAAACTAGGGTTAGGGTTTCAAACTAGGGTTAGTGTTAGGGTTAGGGTTAGGGTTAGCTAGGGTTTTCAGTTAGGGTTTCAAACTAGGGTTAGGGTTTTCAGTTAGGGTTTCAAACTAGGGTTAGGGTTTCCAGCTAGGGTTTTCAGTTAGGGTTTCAAACTAGGGTTAGGGTTTCAGCTAGGGTTTTCAGTTAGGGTTTCAAACTAGGGTTAGGGTTTCCAGCTAGGGTTTTCAGTTAGGGTTTCAAACTAGGGTTAGGGTTTCCAGCTAGGGTTTTCAATTAGGGTTTCAAACTAGGGTTAGGGTTTCCAGCTAGGGTTTTCAGTTAGGGTTTCAAACTAGGGTTAGGGTTTCCAGCTAGGGTTTTCAGTTAGGGTTTCAAACTAGGGTTAGGGTTTCAAACTAGGGTTAGGGTTTCCAGCTAGGGTTTTCAGTTAGGGTTTCAAACTAGGGTTAGGGTTTCCAGCTAGGGTTAGGGTTTCCAGCTAGTGTTTTCAGTTAGGGTTTCAAACTAGGGTTAGGGTTTCCAGCTAGGGTTTCAAACTAGGGTTAGGGTTTCCAGCTAGGGTTTTCAGTTAGGGTTTCAAACTAGGGTTAGGGTTTCCAGCTAGGGTTTTCAGTTAGGGTTTCAAACTAGGGTTAGGGTTTCCAGCTAGGGTTTTCAGTTAGGGTTTCAAACTAGGGTTAGGGTTTCCAGCTAGGGTTTCAAACTAGGGTTAGGGTTTCCAGCTAGGGTTTTCAGTTAGGGTTTCAAACTAGGGTTAGGGTTTCCAGCTAGGGTTTTCAGTTAGGGTTTCAAACTAGGGTTAGGGTTTCCAGCTAGGGTTTTCAGTTAGGGTTTCAAACTAGGGTTAGGGTTTCCAGCTAGGGTTTTCAGTTAGGGTTTCAAACTAGGGTTAGGGTTTCCAGCTAGGGTTTTCAGTTAGGGTTTCAAACTAGGGTTAGGGTTTCCAGCTAGGGTTTCAAACTAGGGTTAGGGTTTCCAGCTAGGGTTTTCAGTTAGGGTTTTCAGTTAGGGTTTCAAACTAGGGTTAGGGTTTCCAGTTAGGGTTTCAAACTAGGGTTAGGGTTTCCAGCTAGGGTTTTCAGTTAGGGTTTCAAACTAGGGTTAGGGTTTCCAGCTAGGGTTTTCAGTTAGGGTTTCAAACTAGGGTTAGGGTTTCCAGCTAGGGTTTTCAGTTAGGGTTTCAAACTAGGGTTAGGGTTTCAGCTAGGGTTTTCAGTTAGGGTTTCAAACTAGAGTTAGGGTTTCCAGCTAGGGTTTTCAGTTAGGGTTTCAAACTAGGGTTAGGGTTTCTAGCTAGGGTTTTCAGTTAGGGTTTCAAACTAGGGTTAGGGTTTCCAGCTAGGGTTTCAAACTAGGGTTAGGGTTTCCAGCTAGGGTTTCAAACTAGGGTTAGGGTTTCCAGCTAGGGTTTTCAGTTAGGGTTTCAAACTAGGGTTAGGGTTTCCAGCTAGGGTTTTCAGTTAGGGTTTCAAACTAGGGTTAGGGTTTCCAGCTAGGGTTTTCAGTTAGGGTTTCAAACTAGGGTTAGGGTTTCCAGCTAGGGTTTTCAGTTAGGGTTTCAAACTAGGGTTAGGGTTTCCAGCTAGGGTTTCAAACTAGGGTTAGGGTTTCCAGCTAGGGTTTTCAGTTAGGGTTTCAAACTAGGGTTAGGGTTTCCAGCTAGGGTTTTCAGTTAGGGTTTCAAACTAGGGTTAGGGTTTCCAGCTAGGGTTTTCAGTTAGGGTTTCAAACTAGGGTTAGGGTTTCCAGCTAGGGTTTTCAGTTAGGGTTTCAAACTAGGGTTAGGGTTTCCAGCTAGGGTTTTCAGTTAGGGTTTCAAACTAGGGTTAGGGTTTCAAACTAGGGTTAGGGTTTCCAGCTAGGGTTTTCAGTTAGGGTTTCAAACTAGGGTTAGGGTTTTCAGTTAGGGTTTCAAACTAGGGTTAGGGTTTCCAGCTAGGGTTTTCAGTTAGGGTTTCAAACTAGGGTTAGGGTTTCCAGCTAGGGTTTTCAGTTAGGTTTTCAAACTAGGGTTAGGGTTTCCAGCTAGGGTTTTCAGTTAGGGTTTCAAACTAGGGTTAGGGTTTCCAGCTAGGGTTTTCAGTTAGGGTTTCAAACTAGGGTTAGGGTTTCCAGCTAGGGTTTTCAGTTAGGGTTTCAAACTAGGGTTAGGGTTTCCAGCTAGGGTTATCAGTTAGGGTTTCAAACTAGGGTTAGGGTTTCCAGCTAGGGTTTTCAGTTAGGGTTTCAAACTAGGGTTAGGGTTTCAAACTAGGGTTAGGGTTTCCAGCTAGGGTTTTCAGTTAGGGTTTCAAACTAGGGTTAGGGTTTCCAGCTAGGGTTTTCAGTTAGGGTTTCAAACTAGGGTTAGGGTTTCCAGCTAGGGTTTTCAGTTAGGGTTTCAAACTAGGGTTAGGGTTTCTAGCTAGGGTTTCAAACTAGGGTTAGGGTTTCCAGCTAGGGTTTTCAGTTAGGGTTTCAAACTAGGGTTAGGGTTTCCAGCTAGGGTTTTCAGTTAGGGTTTCAAACTAGGGTTAGGGTTTCCAGCTAGGGTTTTCAGTTAGGGTTTCAAACTAGGGTTAGGGTTTCCAGCTAGGGTTTCAAACTAGGGTTAGGGTTTCCAGCTAGGGTTTTCAGTTAGGGTTTCAAACTAGGGTTAGGGTTTCCAGCTAGGGTTTTCAGTTAGGGTTTCAAACTAGGGTTAGGGTTTCCAGCTAGGGTTTTCAGTTAGGGTTTCAAACTAGGGTTAGGGTTTCCAGCTAGGGTTTTCAGTTAGGGTTTCAAACTAGGGTTAGGGTTTCCAGCTAGGGTTTTCAGTTAGGGTTTTAAACTAGGGTTAGGGTTTCCAGCTAGGGTTATCAGTTAGGGTTTCAAACTAGGGTTAGGGTTTCCAGCTAGGGTTTTCAGTTAGGGTTTCAAACTAGGGTTAGGGTTTCAAACTAGGGTTAGGGTTTCCAGCTAGGGTTTTCAGTTAGGGTTTCAAACTAGGGTTAGGGTTTCCAGCTAGGGTTTTCAGTTAGGGTTTCAAACTAGGGTTAGGGTTTCCAGCTAGGGTTTTCAGTTAGGGTTTCAAACTAGGGTTAGGGTTTCTAGCTAGGGTTTCAAACTAGGGTTAGGGTTTCCAGCTAGGGTTTTCAGTTAGGGTTTCAAACTAGGGTTAGGGTTTCCAGCTAGGGTTTTCAGTTAGGGTTTCAAACTAGGGTTAGGGTTTCCAGCTAGGGTTTTCAGTTAGGGTTTCAAACTAGGGTTAGGGTTTCCAGCTAGGGTTTCAAACTAGGGTTAGGGTTTCCAGCTAGGGTTTTCAGTTAGGGTTTCAAACTAGGGTTAGGTTTTCCAGCAAGGGTTTCAAACTAGGGTTAGGGTTTCCAGCTAGGGTTTCAAACTAGGGTTAGTGTTAGGGTTAGGGTTAGCTAGGGTTTTCAGTTAGGGTTTCAAACTAGGGTTAGGGTTTCCAGCTAGGGTTTCAAACTAGGGTTAGGGTTTCCAGCTAGGGTTAGGGTTTTCAGCTAGGGTTTCAAACTAGGGTTAGGGTTTCCAGCTAGGGTTTTCAGTTAGGGTTTCAAACTAGGGTTAGGGTTTCAAACTAGGGTTAGGGTTTCCAGCTAGGGTTTTCAGTTAGGGTTTCAAAGTAGGGTTAGGGTTTCCAGCTAGGGTTTTCAGTTAGGGTTTCAAACTAGGGTTAGGGTTTCCAGCTAGGGTTTTCAGTTAGGGTTTCAAACTAGGGTTAGGGTTTCCAGCTAGGGTTTTCAGTTAGGGTTTCAAACTAGGGTTAGGGTTTCAAACTAGGGTTAGGGTTTCCAGCTAGGGTTTTCAGTTAGGGTTTCAAACTAGGGTTAGGGTTTCCAGCTAGGGTTTTCAGTTAGGGTTTCAAACTAGGGTTAGGGTTTCCAGCTAGGGTTTTCAGTTAGGGTTTCAAACTAGGGTTAGGGTTTCTAGCTAGGGTTTCAAACTAGGGTTAGGGTTTCCAGCTAGGGTTTTCAGTTAGGGTTTCAAACTAGGGTTAGGGTTTCCAGCTAGGGTTTTCAGTTAGGGTTTCAAACTAGGGTTAGGTTTTCCAGCAAGGGTTTCAAACTAGGGTTAGGGTTTCCAGCTAGGGTTTCAAACTAGGGTTAGTGTTAGGGTTAGGGTTAGCTAGGGTTTTCAGTTAGGGTTTCAAACTAGGGTTAGGGTTTCCAGCTAGGGTTTCAAACTAGGGTTAGGGTTTCCAGCTAGGGTTAGGGTTTTCAGCTAGGGTTTCAAACTAGGGTTAGGGTTTCCAGCTAGGGTTTTCAGTTAGGGTTTCAAACTAGGGTTAGGGTTTCAAACTAGGGTTAGGGTTTCCAGCTAGGGTTTTCAGTTAGGGTTTCAAAGTAGGGTTAGGGTTTCCAGCTAGGGTTTTCAGTTAGGGTTTCAAACTAGGGTTAGGGTTTCCAGCTAGGGTTTTCAGTTAGGGTTTCAAACTAGGGTTAGGGTTTCCAGCTAGGGTTTTCAGTTAGGGTTTCAAACTAGGGTTAGGGTTTCCAGCTAGGGTTTTCAGTTAGGGTTTCAAACTAGGGTTAGGGTTTCCAGCTAGGGTTTTCAGTTAGGGTTTCAAACTAGGGTTAGGGTTTCAAACTAGGGTTAGGGTTTCCAGCTAGGGTTTTCAGTTAGGGTTTCAAACTAGGGTTAGGGTTTCCAGCTAGGGTTTTCAGTTAGGGTTTCAAACTAGGGTTAGGGTTTCCAGCTAGGGTTTTCAGTTAGGGTTTCAAACTAGGGTTAGGGTTTCCAGCTAGGGTTTTCAGTTAGGGTTTCAAACTAGGGTTAGGGTTTCAAACTAGGGTTAGGGTTTCCAGCTAGGGTTTTCAGTTAGGGTTTCAAACTAGGGTTTTCAGTTAGGGTTTCCAGCTAGGGTTTTCAGTTAGGTTTTCAAACTAGGGTTAGGGTTTCCAGCTAGGGTTTTCAGTTAGGGTTTCCAGCTAGGGTTTTCAGTTAGGGTTTCAAACTAGGGTTAGGGTTTCCAGTTAGGGTTTCAAACTAGGGTTAGGGTTTCCAGCTAGGGTTTTCAGTTAGGGTTTCAAACTAGGGTTAGGGTTTCCAGCTAGGGTTTTCAGTTAGGGTTTCAAACTAGGGTTAGGGTTTCCAGCTAGGGTTTTCAGTTAGGGTTTCAAACTAGGGTTAGGGTTTCCAGCTAGGGTTTTCAGTTAGGGTTTCAAACTAGGGTTAGGGTTTCCAGCTAGGGTTTTCAGTTAGGGTTTCAAACTAGGGTTAGGGTTAGGGTTAGCTAGGGTTTTCAGTTAGGGTTTCAAACTAGGGTTAGGGTTTCCAGCTAGGGTTTTCAGTTATGGTTAGGGTTTCCAGCTAGGGTTTCAAACTAGGGTTAGGGTTTCAAACTAGGGTTAGTGTTAGGGTTAGGGTTAGGGTTAGCTAGGGTTTTCAGTTAGGGTTTCAAACTAGGGTTAGGGTTTTCAGTTAGGGTTTCAAACTAGGGTTAGGGTTTCCAGCTAGGGTTTTCAGTTAGGGTTTCAAACTAGGGTGAGGGTTTCAGCTAGGGTTTTCAGTTAGGGTTTCAAACTAGGGTTAGGGTTTCCAGCTAGGGTTTTCAGTTAGGGTTTCAAACTAGGGTTAGGGTTTCCAGCTAGGGTTTTCAGTTAGGGTTTCAAACTAGGGTTAGCGTTTCCAGCTAGGGTTTTCAGTTAGGGTTTCAAACAAGGGTTAGGGTTTCCAGCTAGGGTTTTCAGTTAGGGTTTCAAACTAGGGTTAGGGTTTCAAACTAGGGTTAGGGTTTCAAACTAGGGTTAGGGTTTCCAGCTAGGGTTAAGGTTTCCAGCTAGGGTTTTCAGTTAGGGTTTCAAACCAGGGTTAGGGTTTCCAGCTAGGGTTTCAAACTAGGGTTAGGGTTTCCAGCTAGGGTTTTCAGTTAGGGTTTCAAACTAGGGTTAGGGTTTCCAGCTAGGGTTTTCAGTTAGGGTTTCAAACTAGGGTTAGGGTTTCCAGCTAGGGTTTTCAGTTAGGGTTTCAAACTAGGGTTAGGGTTTCCAGCTAGGGTTTTCAGTTAGGGTTTCAAACTAGGGTTAGGGTTTCCAGCTAGGGTTTTCAGTTAGGGTTTCAAACTAGGGTTAGGGTTACCAGCTAGGGTTTTCAGTTAGGGTTTCAAACTACGGTTAGGGTTTCCAGCTAGGGTTTTCAGTTAGGGTTTCAAACTAGGGTTAGGGTTTCAAACTAGGGTTAGGGTTTCCAGCTAGGGTTTTCAGTTAGGGTTTCAAACTAGGGTTAGGGTTTCCAGCTAGGGTTTTCAGTTAGGGTTTCAAACTAGGGTTAGGGTTTCCAGCTAGGGTTTCAAACTAGGGTTAGGGTTTCCAGCTAGGGTTTTCAGTTAGGGTTTCAAACTAGGGTTAGGGTTTCCAGCTAGGGTTTTGAGTTAGGGTTTCAAACTAGGGTTAGGGTTTCCAGCTAGGGTTTTCAGTTAGGGTTTCAAACTAGGGTTAGGGTTTCCAGCTAGGGTTTTCAGTTAGGATTTCAAACTAGGGTTAGGGTTTCCAGCTAGGGTTTTCAGTTAGGGTTTCAAACTAGGGTTAGGGTTTCCAGCTAGGGTTTTCAGTTAGGGTTTCAAACTAGGGTTAGGGTTTTCAGTTAGGGTTTCAAACTAGGGTTAGGGTTTCCAGCTAGGGTTTTCAGTTAGGGTTTCAAACTAGGGTTAGGGTTTCCAGCTAGGGTTTTCAGTTAGGTTTTCAAACTAGGGTTAGGGTTTCCAGCTAGGGTTTTCAGTTAGGGTTTCAAACTAGGGTTAGGGTTTCCAGCTAGGGTTTTCAGTTAGGTTTTCAAACTAGGGTTAGGGTTTCCAGCTAGGGTTTTCAGTTAGGGTTTCAAACTAGGGTTAGGGTTTCCAGCTAGGGTTTTCAGTTAGGGTTTCAAACTAGGGTTAGGGTTTCCAGCTAGGGTTTTCAGTTAGGGTTTCAAACTAGGGTTAGGGTTTTCAGTTAGGGTTTCAAACTAGGGTTAGGGTTTCCAGCTAGGGTTTCAAACTAGGGTTAGGGTTTCCAGCTAGGGTTTTCAGTTAGGGTTTCAAACTAGGGTTAGGGTTTCCAGCTAGGGTTTTCAGTTAGGGTTTCAAACTAGGGTTAGGGTTTCCAGCTAGGGTTTTCAGTTAGGTTTTCAAACTAGGGTTAGGGTTTCCAGCTAGGGTTTTCAGTTAGGGTTTCAAACTAGGGTTAGGGTTTCCAGCTAGGGTTTTCAGTTAGGGTTTCAAACTAGGGTTAGGGTTTCCAGCTAGGGTTTTCAGTTAGGGTTTCAAACTAGGGTTAGGGTTTCCAGCTAGGGTTTTCAGTTAGGGTTTCAAACTAGGGTTAGGGTTTTCAGTTAGGGTTTCAAACTAGGGTTAGGGTTTCCAGCTAGGGTTTTCAGTTAGGGTTTCAAACTAGGGTTAGGGTTTCCAGCTAGGGTTTTCAGTTAGGTTTTCAAACTAGGGTTAGGGTTTCCAGCTAGGGTTTTCAGTTAGGGTTTCAAACTAGAGTTAGGGTTTCCAGCTAGGGTTTTCAGTTAGGTTTTCAAACTAGGGTTAGGGTTTCCAGCTAGGGTTTTCAGTTAGGGTTTCAAACTAGGGTTAGGGTTTCCAGCTAGGGTTTTCAGTTAGGGTTTCAAACTAGGGTTAGGGTTTCCAGCTAGGGTTTTCAGTTAGGGTTTCAAACTAGGGTTAGGGTTTTCAGTTAGGGTTTCAAACTAGGGTTAGGGTTTCCAGCTAGGGTTTCAAACTAGGGTTAGGGTTTCCAGCTAGGGTTTTCAGTTAGGGTTTCAAACTAGGGTTAGGGTTTCCAGCTAGGGTTTTCAGTTAGGGTTTCAAACTAGGGTTAGGGTTTCCAGCTAGGGTTTTCAGTTAGGTTTTCAAACTAGGGTTAGGGTTTCCAGCTAGGGTTTTCAGTTAGGGTTTCAAACTAGGGTTAGGGTTTCCAGCTAGGGTTTTCAGTTAGGGTTTCAAACTAGGGTTAGGGTTTCCAGCTAGGGTTTTCAGTTAGGGTTTCAAACTAGGGTTAGGGTTTCCAGCTAGGGTTTTCAGTTAGGGTTTCAAACTAGGGTTAGGGTTTCCAGCTAGGGTTTTCAGTTAGGTTTTCAAACTAGGGTTAGGGTTTCCAGCTAGGGTTTTCAGTTAGGGTTTCAAACTAGGGTTAGGGTTTCCAGCTAGGGTTTTCAGTTAGGGTTTCAAACTAGGGTTAGGGTTTCCAGCTAGGGTTTTCAGTTAGGGTTTCAAACTAGGGTTAGGGTTTCCAGCTAGGGTTTTCAGTTAGGGTTTCAAACTAGGGTTAGGGTTTCAAACTAGGGTTAGGGTTTCCAGCTAGGGTTTTCAGTTAGGGTTTCAAACTAGGGTTAGGGTTTCCAGCTAGGGTTTTCAGTTAGGGTTTCAAACTAGGGTTAGGGTTTCCAGCTAGGGTTTTCAGTTAGGGTTTCAAACTAGGGTTAGGGTTTCCAGCTAGGGTTTCAAACTAGGGTTAGGGTTTCAAACTAGGGTTAGGGTTTCCAGCTAGGGTTTTCAGTTAGCGTTTCAAACTAGGGTTAGGGTTTCAAACTAGGGTTAGGGTTTCCAGCTAGGGTTTTCAGTTAGGGTTTCAAACTAGGGTGAGGGTTTCCAGCTAGGGTTAGGGTTTCCAGCTAGGGTTTTCAGTTAGGGTTTCAAACTAGGGTTAGGGTTTCCAGCTAGGGTTTTCAGTTAGGGTTTCAAACTAGGGTTAGGGTTTCCAGCTAGGGTTTTCAGTTAGGGTTTCAAACTAGGGTTAGGGTTTCCAGCTAGGGTTTTCAGTTAGGGTTTCAAACTAGGGTTAGGGTTTCCAGCTAGGGTTTTCAGTTAGGGTTTCAAACTAGGGTTAGGGTTTCCAGCTAGGGTTTCAAACTAGGGTTAGTGTTAGGGTTAGGGTTAGCTAGGGTTTTCAGTTAGGGTTTCAAACTAGGGTTAGGGTTTCCAGCTAGGGTTTCAAACTAGGGTTAGGGTTTCCAGCTAGGGTTAGGGTTTTCAGCTAGGGTTTCAAACTAGGGTTAGGGTTTCCAGCTAGGGTTTTCAGTTAGGGTTTCAAACTAGGGTTAGGGTTTCCAGCTAGGGTTTTCAGTTAGGGTTTCAAACTAGGGTTAGGGTTTCCAGCTAGGGTTTTCAGTTAGGGTTTCAAACTAGGGTTAGGGTTTCCAGCTAGGGTTTTCAGTTAGGGTTTCAAACTAGGGTTAGGGTTTCAAACTAGGGTTAGGGTTTCCAGCTAGGGTTTTCAGTTAGGGTTTCAAACTAGGGTTAGGGTTTCCAGCTAGGGTTTTCAGTTAGGGTTTCAAACTAGGGTTAGGGTTTCCAGCTAGGGTTTTCAGTTAGGGTTTCAAACTAGGGTTAGGGTTTCAAACTAGGGTTAGGGTTTCCAGCTAGGGTTTTCAGTTAGGGTTTCAAACTAGGGTTAGGGTTTCCAGCTAGGGTTTTCAGTTAGGGTTTCAAACTAGGGTTAGGGTTTCCAGCTAGGGTTTTCAGTTAGGGTTTCAAACTAGGGTTAGGGTTTCCAGCTAGGGTTTCAAACTAGGGTTAGGGTTTCAAACTAGGGTTAGGGTTTCCAGCTAGGGTTTTCAGTTAGCGTTTCAAACTAGGGTTAGGGTTTCAAACTAGGGTTAGGGTTTCCAGCTAGGGTTTTCAGTTAGGGTTTCAAACTAGGGTGAGGGTTTCCAGCTAGGGTTAGGGTTTCCAGCTAGCGTTTTCAGTTAGGGTTTCAAACTAGGGTTAGGGTTTCCAGCTAGGGTTTTCAGTTAGGGTTTCAAACTAGGGTTAGGGTTTCCAGCTAGGGTTTTCAGTTAGGGTTTCAAACTAGGGTTAGGGTTTCCAGCTAGGGTTTCAAACTAGGGTTAGGGTTTCAAACTAGGGTTAGGGTTTCCAGCTAGGGTTTTCAGTTAGCGTTTCAAACTAGGGTTAGGGTTTCCAGCTAGGGTTAGGGTTTCCAGCTAGGGTTTTCAGTTAGGGTTTCAAACTAGGGTTAGGGTTAGGGTTAGCTAGGGTTTTCAGTTAGGGTTTCAAACTAGGGTTAGGGTTTCCAGCTAGGGTTTTCAGTTATGGTTAGGGTTTCCAGCTAGGGTTTCAAACTAGGGTTAGGGTTTCAAACTAGGGTTAGTGTTAGGGTTAGGGTTAGGGTTAGCTAGGGTTTTCAGTTAGGGTTTCAAACTAGGGTTAGGGTTTCCAGCTAGGGTTTCAAACTAGGGTTAGGGTTTCCAGCTAGGGTTTCAAACTAGGGTTAGTGTTACGGTTAGGGTTAGCTAGGGTTTTCAGTTAGGGTTTCAAACTAGGGTTAGGGTTTCCAGCTAGGGTTTCAAACTAGGGTTAGGGTTTCCAGCTAGGGTTAGGGTTTTCAGCTAGGGTTTCAAACTAGGGTTAGGGTTTCCAGCTAGGGTTTTCAGTTAGGGTTTCAAACTAGGGTTAGGGTTTCCAGCTAGGGTTTTCATTTAGCGTTTCAAACTAGGGTTAGGGTTTCCAGTTAGGGTTTCAAACTAGGGTTAGGGTTTCCAGCTAGGGTTTTCAGTTAGGGTTTCAAACTAGGGTTAGGGTTTCCAGCTAGGGTTTTCAGTTAGGGTTTCAAACTAGGGTTAGTGTTTCAAACTAGGGTTAGGGTTTCCAGCTAGGGTTTTCAGTTAGGGTTTCAAACTAGGGTTAGGGTTTC
Source organism: Filicampus tigris (assembly GCF_054856515.1). NCBI lineage: Eukaryota > Metazoa > Chordata > Actinopteri > Syngnathiformes > Syngnathidae > Filicampus > Filicampus tigris. The sequence continues at coordinate 75,533 of NW_028233420.1, read as the reverse complement.
AAACTAGGGTTAGGGTTTCCAGCTAGGGTTTTCAGTTAGGGTTTCAAACTAGGGTTAGGGTTTCCAGCTAGGGTTTTCAGTTAGGGTTTCAAACTAGGGTTAGGGTTTCCAGCTAGGGTTTTCAGTTAGGGTTTCAAACTAGGGTTAGGGTTTCCAGCTAGGGTTTTCAGTTAGGGTTTCAAACTAGGGTTAGGGTTTCCAGCTAGGGTTTTCAGTTAGGGTTTCAAACTAGGGTTAGGGTTTCCAGCTAGGGTTTTCAGTTAGGGTTTCAAACTAGGGTTAGGGTTTCCAGCTAGGGTTTTCAGTTAGGGTTTCAAACTAGGGTTAGGGTTTCCAGCTAGGGTTTTCAGTTAGGGTTTCAAACTAGGGTTAGGGTTTCCAGCTAGGGTTTTCAGTTAGGGTTTCAAACTAGGGTTAGGGTTTCCAGCTAGGGTTTTCAGTTAGCGTTTCAAACTAGGGTTAGGGTTTCCAGCTAGGGTTTTCAGTTAGGGTTTCAAACTAGGGTTAGGGTTTCCAGCTAGGGTTTTCAGTTAGGTTTTCAAACTAGGGTTAGGGTTTCCAGCTAGGGTTTTCATTTAGGGTTTCAAACTAGGGTTAGTGTTTCAAACTAGGGTTTTCAGTTAGGGTTTCAAACTAGGGTTAGGGTTTCCAGCTAGGGTTTTCAGTTAGGGTTTCAAACTAGGGTTAGTGTTTCAAACTAGGGTTAGGGTTTCCAGCTAGGGTTTTCAGTTAGGGTTTCAAACTAGGGTTAGGGTTTCCAGCTAGGGTTTTCAGTTAGGGTTTCAAACTAGGGTTAGTGTTTCAAACTAGGGTTAGGGTTTCCAGCTAGGGTTTTCAGTTAGGGTTTCAAACTAGGGTTAGGGTTTCCAGCTAGGGTTTTCAGTTAGGGTTTCAAACTAGGGTTAGGGTTTCCAGCTAGGGTTTTCAGTTAGGGTTTCAAACTAGGGTTAGGGTTTCCAGCTAGGGTTTTCAGTTAGGGTTTCAAACTAGGGTTAGGGTTTCCAGCTAGGGTTTCAAACTAGGGTTAGGGTTTCCAGCTAGGGTTTCAAACTAGGGTTAGGGTTTCCAGCTAGGGTTTTCAGTTAGGGTTTCAAACTAGGGTTAGGGTTTCCAGCTAGGGTTTTCAGTTAGGGTTTCAAACTAGGGTTAGGGTTTTCAGTTAGGGTTTCAAACTAGGGTTAGGGTTTCCAGCTAGGGTTTTCAGTTAGGGTTTCAAACTAGGGTTAGGGTTTCCAGCTAGGGTTTTCAGTTAGGTTTTCAAACTAGGGTTAGGGTTTCCAGCTAGGGTTTTCAGTTAGGGTTTCAAACTAGGGTTAGGGTTTCCAGCTAGGGTTTTCAGTTAGGGTTTCAAACTAGGGTTAGGATTTCCAGCTAGGGTTTTCAGTTAGGGTTTCAAACTAGGGTTAGGGTTTCCAGCTAGGGTTATCAGTTAGGGTTTCAAACTAGGGTTAGGGTTTCCAGCTAGGGTTTTCAGTTAGGGTTTCAAACTAGGGTTAGGGTTTCAAACTAGGGTTAGGGTTTCCAGCTAGGGTTTTCAGTTAGGGTTTCAAACTAGGGTTAGGGTTTCCAGCTAGGGTTTTCAGTTAGGGTTTCAAACTAGGGTTAGGGTTTCCAGCTAGGGTTTTCAGTTAGGGTTTCAAACTAGGGTTAGGGTTTCCAGCTAGGGTTTTCAGTTAGGGTTTCAAACTAGGGTTAGGGTTTCCAGCTAGGGTTTTCAGTTAGGGTTTCAAACTAGGGTTAGGGTTTCAAACTAGGGTTAGGGTTTCCAGCTAGGGTTTTCAGTTAGGGTTTCAAACTAGGGTTAGGGTTTCCAGCTAGGGTTTCAAACTAGGGTTAGGGTTTCCAGCTAGGGTTTTCAGTTAGGGTTTCAAACTAGGGTTAGGGTTTTCAGTTAGGGTTTCAAACTAGGGTTAGGGTTTCCAGCTAGGGTTTCAAACTAGGGTTAGGGTTTCCAGCTAGGGTTTTCAGTTAGGGTTTCAAACTAGGGTTAGGGTTTCCAGCTAGGGTTTTCAGTTAGGGTTTCAAACTAGGGTTAGGGTTTCCAGCTAGGGTTTTCAGTTAGGGTTTCAAACTAGGGTTAGGGTTTCAAACTAGGGTTAGGGTTTCCAGCTAGGGTTTTCAGTTAGGGTTTCAAACTAGGGTTAGGGTTTCCAGCTAGGGTTTTCAGTTAGGGTTTCAAACTAGGGTTAGGGTTTCCAGCTAGGGTTTTCAGTTAGGGTTTCAAACTAGGGTTAGGGTTTCAAACTAGGGTTAGGGTTTCCAGCTAGGGTTTTCAGTTAGGGTTTCAAACTAGGGTTAGGGTTTCCAGCTAGGGTTTTCAGTTAGGGTTTCAAACTAGGGTTAGGGTTTCCAGCTAGGGTTTTCAGTTAGGGTTTCAAACTAGGGTTAGGGTTTCCAGCTAGGGTTTCAAACTAGGGTTAGGGTTTCAAACTAGGGTTAGGGTTTCCAGCTAGGGTTTTCAGTTAGCGTTTCAAACTAGGGTTAGGGTTTCAAACTAGGGTTAGGGTTTCCAGCTAGGGTTTTCAGTTAGGGTTTCAAACTAGGGTGAGGGTTTCCAGCTAGGGTTAGGGTTTCCAGCTAGCGTTTTCAGTTAGGGTTTCAAACTAGGGTTAGGGTTTCCAGCTAGGGTTTTCAGTTAGGGTTTCAAACTAGGGTTAGGGTTTCCAGCTAGGGTTAGGGTTTCCAGCTAGGGTTTTCAGTTAGGGTTTCAAACTAGGGTTAGGGTTAGCTAGGGTTTTCAGTTAGGGTTTCAAACTAGGGTTAGGGTTTCCAGCTAGGGTTTTCAGTTATGGTTAGGGTTTCCAGCTAGGGTTTCAAACTAGGGTTAGGGTTTCAAACTAGGGTTAGTGTTAGGGTTAGGGTTAGGGTTAGCTAGGGTTTTCAGTTAGGGTTTCAAACTAGGGTTAGGGTTTCCAGCTAGGGTTTCAAACTAGGGTTAGGGTTTCCAGCTAGGGTTTCAAACTAGGGTTAGTGTTAGGGTTAGGGTTAGCTAGGGTTTTCAGTTAGGGTTTCAAACTAGGGTTAGGGTTTCCAGCTAGGGTTTCAAACTAGGGTTAGGGTTTCCAGCTAGGGTTAGGGTTTTCAGCTAGGGTTTCAAACTAGGGTTAGGGTTTCCAGCTAGGGTTTTCAGTTAGGGTTTCAAACTAGGGTTAGGGTTTCCAGCTAGGGTTTTCAGTTAGGGTTTCAAACTAGGGTTAGGGTTTCCAGCTAGGGTTTTCAGTTAGGGTTTCAAACTAGGGTTAGGGTTTCCAGCTAGGGTTTTCAGTTAGGGTTTCAAACTAGGGTTAGGGTTTCCAGCTAGGGTTTTCATTTAGCGTTTCAAACTAGGGTTAGGGTTTCCAGCTAGGGTTTTCAGTTAGGGTTTCAAACTAGGGTTAGGGTTTCCAGCTAGGGTTTTCAGTTAGGGTTTCAAACTAGGGTTAGGGTTTCCAGCTAGGGTTTTCAGTTAGGGTTTCAAACTAGGGTTAGTGTTTCAAACTAGGGTTAGGGTTTCCAGCTAGGGTTTTCAGTTAGGGTTTCAAACTAGGGTTAGGGTTTCAAACTAGGGTTAGGGTTTCCAGCTAGGGTTTTCAGTTAGGGTTTCAAACTAGGGTTAGGGTTTCCAGCTAGGGTTTTCAGTTAGGGTTTCAAACTAGGGTTAGGGTTTCCAGCTAGGGTTTTCAGTTAGGGTTTCAAACTAGGGTTAGGGTTTCCAGCTAGGGTTTTCAGTTAGGGTTTCAAACTAGGATTAGGGTTTCCAGCTAGGGTTTTCAGTTAGGGTTTCATACTAGGGTTAGGGTTTCCAGCTAGGGTTTTCAGTTAGGGTTTCAAACTAGGGTTAGGGTTTCCAGCTAGGGTTTTCAGTTAGGGTTTCAAACTAGGGTTAGGGTTTCAAACTAGGGTTAGGGTTTCCAGCTAGGGTTTTCAGTTAGGGTTTCAAACTAGGGTTAGGGTTTCCAGCTAGGGTTTTCAGTTAGGGTTTCAAACTAGGGTTAGGGTTTCTAGCTAGGGTTTTCAGTTAGGGTTTCAAACTAGGGTTAGGGTTTCCAGCTAGGGTTTTCAGTTAGGGTTTCAAACTAGGGTTAGGGTTTCCAGCTAGGGTTTTCAGTTAGGGTTTCAAACTAGGGTTAGGGTTTCCAGCTAGGGTTTTCAGTTAGGGTTTCAAACTAGGGTTAGAGTTTCCAGCTAGGGTTTTCAGTTAGGGTTTCAAACTAGGGTTAGGGTTTCAAACTAGGGTTAGGGTTTCCAGCTAGGGTTTTCAGTTAGGGTTTCAAACTAGGGTTAGGGTTTCCAGCTAGGGTTTTCAGTTAGGGTTTCAAACTAGGGTTAGGGTTTCCAGCTAGAGTTTTCAGTTAGGGTTTCAAACTAGGGTTAGGGTTTCCAGCTAGGGTTTTCAGTTAGGGTTTCAAACTAGGGTTAGGGTTTCCAGCTAGGGTTTTCAGTTAGGGTTTCAAACTAGGGTTAGGGTTTCCAGCTAGGGTTTTCAGTTAGGGTTTCAAACTAGGGTTAGGGTTTCAAACTAGGGTTAGGGTTTCCAGCTAGGGTTTTCAGTTAGGGTTTCAAACTAGGGTTAGGGTTTCCAGCTAGGGTTTCAAACTAGGGTTAGGGTTTCCAGCTAGGGTTTTCAGTTAGGGTTTCAAACTAGGGTTAGGGTTTTCAGTTAGGGTTTCAAACTAGGGTTAGGGTTTCCAGCTAGGGTTTCAAACTAGGGTTAGGGTTTCCAGCTAGGGTTTTCAGTTAGGGTTTCAAACTAGGGTTAGGGTTTCCAGCTAGGGTTTTCAGTTAGGGTTTCAAACTAGGGTTAGGGTTTCCAGCTAGGGTTTTCAGTTAGGGTTTCAAACTAGGGTTAGGGTTTCCAGCTAGGGTTTTCAGTTAGGGTTTCAAACTAGGGTTAGGGTTTCCAGCTAGGGTTTTCAGTTAGGGTTTCAAACTAGGGTTAGGGTTTCCAGCTAGGGTTTTCAGTTAGAGTTTCAAACTAGGGTTAGGGTTTCAAACTAGGGTTAGGGTTTCCAGCTAGGGTTTTCAGTTAGGGTTTCAAACTAGGGTTAGGGTTTCCAGCTAGGGTTTTCAGTTAGGGTTTCAAACTAGGGTTAGGGTTTCCAGCTAGGGTTTTCAGTTAGGGTTTCAAACTAGGGTTAGGGTTTCAAACTAGGGTTAGGGTTTCCAGCTAGGGTTTTCAGTTAGGGTTTCAAACTAGGGTTAGGGTTTCCAGCTAGGGTTTTCAGTTAGGGTTTCAAACTAGGGTTAGGGTTTCCAGCTAGGGTTTTCAGTTAGGGTTTCAAACTAGGGTTAGGGTTTCCAGCTAGGGTTTTCAGTTAGGGTTTCAAACTAGGGTTAGGGTTTCAAACTAGGGTTAGGGTTTCCAGCTAGGGTTTTCAGTTAGCGTTTCAAACTAGGGTTAGGGTTTCCAGCTAGGGTTTTCAGTTAGGGTTTCAAACTAGGGTTAGGGTTTCCAGCTAGGGTTTTCAGTTAGGGTTTCAAACTAGGGTTAGGGTTTCAAACTAGGGTTAGGGTTTCCAGCTAGGGTTTTCAGTTAGGGTTTCAAACTAGGGTTAGGGTTTCCAGCTAGGGTTTTCAGTTAGCGTTTCAAACTAGGGTTAGGGTTTCAAACTAGGGTTAGGGTTTCCAGCTAGGGTTTTCAGTTAGGGTTTCAAACTAGGGTTAGGGTTTCCAGCTAGGGTTTCAAACTAGGGTTAGGGTTTCAAACTAGGGTTAGGGTTTCCAGCTAGGGTTTTCAGTTAGGGTTTCAAACTAGGGTTAGGGTTTCAAACTAGGGTTAGGGTTTCCAGCTAGGGTTTTCAGTTAGGGTTTCAAACTAGGGTTAGGGTTTCCAGCTAGGGTTTCAAACTAGGGTTAGGGTTTCAAACTAGGGTTAGGGTTTCCAGCTAGGGTTTTCAGTTAGGGTTTCAAACTAGGGTTAGGGTTTCAAACTAGGGTTAGGGTTTCCAGCTAGGGTTTTCAGTTAGCGTTTCAAACTAGGGTTAGGGTTTCAAACTAGGGTTAGGGTTTCCAGCTAGGGTTTTCAGTTAGGGTTTCAAACTAGGGTTAGGGTTTCCAGCTAGGGTTTTCAGTTAGGGTTTCAAACTAGGGTTAGGGTTTCAAAATAGGGTTAGGGTTTCCAGCTAGGGTTTTCAGTTAGGGTTTCAAACTAGGGTTAGGGTTTCCAGCTAGGGTTTTCAGTTAGGGTTTCAAACTAGGGTTAGGGTTTCCAGCTAGGGTTTTCAGTTAGGGTTTCAAACTAGGGTTAGGGTTTCAAACTAGGGTTAGGGTTTCCAGCTAGGGTTTTCAGTTAGGGTTTCAAACTAGGGTTAGGGTTTCCAGCTAGGGTTTTCAGTTTGGGTTTCAAACTAGGGTTAGGGTTTCCAGCTAGGGTTTTCAGTTAGGGTTTCAAACTAGGGTTAGGGTTTCAAACTAGGGTTAGGGTTTCCAGCTAGGGTTTTCAGTTAGGGTTTCAAACTAGGGTTAGGGTTTCCAGCTAGGGTTTTCAGTTAGGGTTTCAAACTAGGGTTAGGGTTTCCAGCTAGGGTTTTCAGTTAGGGTTTCAAACTAGGGTTAGGGTTTCCAGCTAGGGTTTCAAACTAGGGTTAGGGTTTCAAACTAGGGTTAGGGTTTCCAGCTAGGGTTTTCAGTTAGCGTTTCAAACTAGGGTTAGGGTTTCAAACTAGGGTTAGGGTTTCCAGCTAGGGTTTTCAGTTAGGGTTTCAAACTAGGGTGAGGGTTTCCAGCTAGGGTTAGGGTTTCCAGCTAGCGTTTTCAGTTAGGGTTTCAAACTAGGGTTAGGGTTTCCAGCTAGGGTTTTCAGTTAGGGTTTCAAACTAGGGTTAGGGTTTCCAGCTAGGGTTTTCAGTTAGGATTTCAAACTAGGGTTAGGGTTTCCAGCTAGGGTTTCAAACTAGGGTTAGGGTTTCAAACTAGGGTTAGGGTTTCCAGCTAGGGTTTTCAGTTAGCGTTTCAAACTAGGGTTAGGGTTTCAAACTAGGGTTAGGGTTTCCAGCTAGGGTTTTCAGTTAGGGTTTCAAACTAGGGTTAGGGTTTCCAGCTAGGGTTAGGGTTTCCAGCTAGGGTTTTCAGTTAGGGTTTCAAACTAGGGTTAGGGTTAGGGTTAGCTAGGGTTTTCAGTTAGGGTTTCAAACTAGGGTTAGGGTTTCCAGCTAGGGTTTTCAGTTATGGTTAGGGTTTTCAGCTAGGGTTTCAAACTAGGGTTAGGGTTTCAAACTAGGGTTAGTGTTAGGGTTAGGGTTAGGGTTAGCTAGGGTTTTCAGTTAGGGTTTCAAACTAGGGTTAGGGTTTCCAGCTAGGGTTTCAAACTAGGGTTAGGGTATCCAGCTAGGGTTTCAAACTAGGGTTAGTGTTAGGGTTAGGGTTAGCTAGGGTTTTCAGTTAGGGTTTCAAACTAGGGTTAGGGTTTCCAGCTAGGGTTTCAAACTAGGGTTAGGGTTTCCAGCTAGGGTTAGGGTTTTCAGCTAGGGTTTCAAACTAGGGTTAGGGTTTCCAGCTAGGGTTTTCAGTTGGGGTTTCAAACTAGGGTTAGGGTTTCCAGCTAGGGTTTTCAGTTAGGGTTTCAAACTAGGGTTAGGGTTTCCAGCTAGGGTTTTCAGTTAGGGTTTCAAACTAGGGTTAGGGTTTCCAGCTAGGGTTTTCAGTTAGGGTTTCAAACTAGGGTTAGGGTTTCCAGCTAGGGTTTTCATTTAGCGTTTCAAACTAGGGTTAGGGTTTCCAGCTAGGGTTTTCAGTTAGGGTTTCAAACTAGGGTTAGGGTTTCCAGCTAGGGTTTTCAGTTAGGGTTTCAAACTAGGGTTAGGGTTTCCAGCTAGGGTTTTCAGTTAGGGTTTCAAACTAGGGTTAGGGTTTCCAGCTAGGGTTTTCAGTTAGGGTTTCAAACTAGGGTTAGTGTTTCAAACTAGGGTTAGGGTTTCCAGCTAGGGTTTTCAGTAAGGGTTTCAAACTAGGGTTAGGGTTTCAAACTAGGGTTAGGGTTTCCAGCTAGGGTTTTCAGTTAGGGTTTCAAACTAGGGTTAGGGTTTCCAGCTAGGGTTTTCAGTTAGGGTTTCAAACTAGGGTTAGGGTTTCCAGCTAGGGTTTTCAGTTAGGGTTTCAAACTAGGGTTAGGGTTTCCAGCTAGGGTTTTCAGTTAGGGTTTCAAACTAGGGTTAGGGTTTCCAGCTAGGGTTTTCAGTTAGGGTTTCAAACTAGGGTTAGGGTTTCCAGCTAGGGTTTTCAGTTAGGGTTTCAAACTAGGGTTAGGGTTTCCAGCTAGGGTTTTCAGTTAGGGTTTCAAACTAGGGTTAGGGTTTCCAGCTAGGGTTTCAAACTAGGGTTAGTGTTAGGGTTAGGGTTAGCTAGGGTTTTCAGTTAGGGTTTCAAACTAGGGTTAGGGTTTCCAGCTAGGGTTTCAAACTAGGGTTAGGGTTTCCAGCTAGGGTTAGGGTTTTCAGCTAGGGTTTCAAACTAGGGTTAGGGTTTCCAGCTAGGGTTTTCAGTTAGGGTTTCAAACTAGGGTTAGGGTTTCCAGCTAGGGTTTTCAGTTAGGGTTTCAAACTAGGGTTAGGGTTTCCAGCTAGGGTTTTCAGTTAGGGTTTCAAACTAGGGTTAGGGTTTCCAGCTAGGGTTTTCAGTTAGGGTTTCAAACTAGGGTTAGGGTTTCCAGCTAGGGTTTTCAGTTAGGGTTTCAAACTAGGGTTAGGGTTTCAAACTAGGGTTAGGGTTTCCAGCTAGGGTTTTCAGTTAGGGTTTCAAACTAGGGTTAGGGTTTCCAGCTAGGGTTTTCAGTTAGGGTTTCAAACTAGGGTTAGGGTTTCCAGCTAGGGTTTTCAGTTAGGGTTTCAAACTAGGGTTAGGGTTTCAAACTAGGGTTAGGGTTTCCAGCTAGGGTTTTCAGTTAGGGTTTCAAACTAGGGTTAGGGTTTCCAGCTAGGGTTTTCAGTTAGGGTTTCAAACTAGGGTTAGGGTTTCCAGCTAGGGTTTTCAGTTAGGGTTTCAAACTAGGGTTAGGGTTTCCAGCTAGGGTTTCAAACTAGGGTTAGGGTTTCAAACTAGGGTTAGGGTTTCCAGCTAGGGTTTTCAGTTAGCGTTTCAAACTAGGGTTAGGGTTTCAAACTAGGGTTAGGGTTTCCAGCTAGGGTTTTCAGTTAGGGTTTCAAACTAGGGTGAGGGTTTCCAGCTAGGGTTAGGGTTTCCAGCTAGCGTTTTCAGTTAGGGTTTCAAACTAGGGTTAGGGTTTCCAGCTAGGGTTTTCAGTTAGGGTTTCGAACTAGGGTTAGGGTTTCCAGCTAGGGTTTTCAGTTAGGGTTTCAAACTAGGGTTAGGGTTTCCAGCTAGGGTTTCAAACTAGGGTTAGGGTTTCAAACTAGGGTTAGGGTTTCCAGCTAGGGTTTTCAGTTAGCGTTTCAAACTAGCGTTAGGGTTTCAAACAAGGGTTAGGGTTTCCAGCTAGGGTTTTCAGTTAGGGTTTCAAACTAGGGTTAGGGTTTCCAGCTAGGGTTAGGGTTTCCAGCTAGGGTTTTCAGTTAGGGTTTCAAACTAGGGTTAGGGTTAGGGTTAGCTAGGGTTTTCAGTTAGGGTTTCAAACTAGGGTTAGGGTTTCCAGCTAGGGTTTTCAGTTATGGTTAGGGTTTCCAGCTAGGGTTTCAAACTAGGGTTAGGGTTTCAAACTAGGGTTAGTGTTAGGGTTAGGGTTAGGGTTAGCTAGGGTTTTCAGTTAGGGTTTCAAACTAGGGTTAGGGTTTCCAGCTAGGGTTTCAAACTAGGGTTAGGGTTTCCAGCTAGGGTTTCAAACTAGGGTTAGTGTTAGGGTTAGGGTTAGCTAGGGTTTTCAGTTAGGGTTTCAAACTAGGGTTAGGGTTTCCAGCTAGGGTTTCAAACTAGGGTTAGGGTTTCCAGCTAGGGTTAGGGTTTTCAGCTAGGGTTTCAAACTAGGGTTAGGGTTTCCAGCTAGGGTTTTCAGTTAGGGTTTCAAACTAGGGTTAGGGTTTCCAGCTAGGGTTTTCAGTTAGGGTTTCAAACTAGGGTTAGGGTTTCCAGCTAGGGTTTTCAGTTAGGGTTTCAAACTAGGGTTAGGGTTTCCAGCTAGGGTTTTCAGTTAGGGTTTCAAACTAGGGTTAGGGTTTCCAGCTAGGGTTTTCATTTAGCGTTTCAAACTAGGGTTAGGGTTTCCAGCTAGGGTTTTCAGTTAGGGTTTCAAACTAGGGTTAGGGTTTCCAGCTAGGGTTTTCAGTTAGGGTTTCAAACTAGGGTTAGGGTTTCCAGCTAGGGTTTTCAGTTAGGGTTTCAAACTAGGGTTAGTGTTTCAAACTAGGGTTAGGGTTTCCAGCTAGGGTTTTCAGTTAGGGTTTCAAACTAGGGTTAGGGTTTCAAACTAGGGTTAGGGTTTCCAGCTAGGGTTTTCAGTTAGGGTTTCAAACTAGGGTTAGGGTTTCCAGCTAGGGTTTTCATTTAGCGTTTCAAACTAGGGTTAGGGTTTCCAGCTAGGGTTTTCAGTTAGGGTTTCAAACTAGGGTTAGGGTTTCCAGCTAGGGTTTTCAGTTAGGGTTTCAAACTAGGGTTAGGGTTTCCAGCTAGGGTTTTCAGTTAGGGTTTCAAACTAGGGTTAGGGTTTCCAGCTAGGGTTTTCAGTTAGGGTTTCAAACTAGGGTTAGGGTTTCCAGCTAGGGTTTTCAGTTAGGGTTTCAAACTAGGGTTAGGGTTTCCAGCTAGGGTTTTCAGTTAGGGTTTCAAACTAGGGCTAGGGTTTCCAGCTAGGGTTTTCAGTTAGCGTTTCAAACTAGGGTTAGGGTTTCCAGCTAGGGTTTTCAGTTAGGGTTTCAAACTAGGGTTAGGGTTTCCAGCTAGGGTTTTCAGTTAGGGTTTCAAACTAGGGTTAGGGTTTCCAGCTAGGGTTTTCATTTAGGGTTTCAAACTAGGGTTAGTGTTTCAAACTATGGTTTTCAGTTAGGGTTTCAAACTAGGGTTAGGGTTTCCAGCTAGGGTTTTCAGTTTGGGTTTCAAACTAGGGTTAGTGTTTCAAACTAGGATTAGGGTTTCCAGCTAGGGTTTTCAGTTAGGGTTTCAAACTAGGGTTAGGGTTTCCAGCTAGGGTTTTCAGTTAGGGTTTCAAACTAGGGTTAGTGTTTCAAACTAGGGTTAGGGTTTCCAGCTAGGGTTTTCAGTTAGGGTTTCAAACTAGGGTTAGGGTTTCCAGCTAGGGTTTTCAGTTAGGGTTTCAAACTAGGGTTAGGGTTTCCAGCTAGGGTTTTCAGTTAGGGTTTCAAACTAGGGTTAGGGTTTCCAGCTAGGGTTTTCAGTTAGGGTTTCAAACTAGGGTTAGGGTTTCCAGCTAGGGTTTTCAGTTAGGGTTTCAAACTAGGGTTAGGGTTTCCAGCTAGGGTTTTCAGTTAGGGTTTCAAACTAGGGTTAGGGTTTCCAGCTAAAGTTTCAAACTAGGGTTAGGGTTTCCAGCTAGGGTTTCAAACTAGGGTTAGGGTTTCCAGCTAGGGTTTTCAGTTAGGGTTTCAAACTAGGGTTAGGGTTTCCAGCTAGGGTTTTCAGTTAGCGTTTCAAACTAGGGTTAGGGTTTCCAGCTAGGGTTTTCAGTTAGGGTTTCAAACTAGGGTTAGGGTTTCCAGCTAGGGTTTTCAGTTAGGGTTTCAAACTAGGGTTAGGGTTTCCAGCTAGGGTTTTCAGTTAGCGTTTCAAACTAGGGTTAGGGTTTCCAGCTAGGGTTTTCAGTTAGGGTTTCAAACTAGGGTTAGGGTTTCCAGATAGGGTTTTCAGTTAGGGTTTCAAACTAGGGTTAGGGTTTCCAGCTAGGGTTTTCAGTTAGGGTTTCAAACTAGGGTTAGGGTTTCCAGCTAGGGTTTTCAGTTAGGGTTTCAAACTAGGGTTAGGGTTTCCAGCTAGGGTTTTCAGTTAGGGTTTCAAACTAGGGTTAGGGTTTCCAGCTAGGGTTTTCAGTTAGGGTTTCAAACTAGGGTTAGGGTTTCCAGCTAGGGTTTTCAGTTAGGGTTTCAAACTAGGGTTAGGGTTTCCAGCTAGGGTTTTCAGTTAGGGTTTCAAACTAGGGTTAGGGTTTCCAGCTAGGGTTTTCAGTTAGGGTTTCAAACTAGGGTTAGGGTTTCCAGCTAGGGTTTTCAGTTAGGGTTTCAAACTAGGGTTAGGGTTTCCAGCTAGGGTTTTCAGTTAGCGTTTCAAACTAGGGTTAGGGTTTCCAGCTAGGGTTTTCAGTTAGGGTTTCAAACTAGGGTTAGGGTTTCCAGCTAGGGTTTTCAGTTAGGGTTTCAAACTAGGGTTAGGGTTTCCAGCTAGGGTTTTCATTTAGGGTTTCAAACTAGGGTTAGTGTTTCAAACTAGGGTTTTCAGTTAGGGTTTCAAACTAGGGTTAGGGTTTCCAGCTAGGGTTTTCAGTTAGGGTTTCAAACTAGGGTTAGTGTTTCAAACTAGGGTTAGGGTTTCCAGCTAGGGTTTTCAGTTAGGGTTTCAAACTAGGGTTAGGGTTTCCAGCTAGGGTTTTCAGTTAGGGTTTCAAACTAGGGTTAGTGTTTCAAACTAGGGTTAGGGTTTCCAGCTAGGGTTTTCAGTTAGGGTTTCAAACTAGGGTTAGGGTTTCCAGCTAGGGTTTTCAGTTAGGGTTTCAAACTAGGGTTAGGGTTTCCAGCTAGGGTTTTCAGTTAGGGTTTCAAACTAGGGTTAGGGTTTCCAGCTAGGGTTTTCAGTTAGGGTTTCAAACTAGGGTTAGGGTTTCCAGCTAGGGTTTTCAGTTAGGGTTTCAAACTAGGGTTAGGGTTTCCAGCTAGGGTTTTCAGTTAGGGTTTCAAACTAGGGTTAGGGTTTCCAGCTAGGGTTTCAAACTAGGGTTAGGGTTTCCAGCTAGGGTTTCAAACTAGGGTTAGGGTTTCCAGCTAGGGTTTTCAGTTAGGGTTTCAAACTAGGGTTAGGGTTTCCAGCTAGGGTTTTCAGTTAGGGTTTCAAACTAGGGTTAGGGTTTCCAGCTAGGGTTTTCAGTTAGGGTTTCAAACTAGGGTTAGGGTTTCCAGCTAGGGTTTTCAGTTAGGGTTTCAAACTAGGGTTAGGGTTTCCAGCTAGGGTTTCAAACTAGGGTTAGGGTTTCCAGCTAGGGTTTTCAGTTAGGGTTTCAAACTAGGGTTAGGGTTTCCAGCTAGGGTTTTCAGTTAGGGTTTCAAACTAGGGTTAGGGTTACCAGCTAGGGTTTTCAGTTAGGGTTTCAAACTAGGGTTAGGGTTTCCAGCTAGGGTTTTCAGTTAGGGTTTCAAACTAGGGTTAGGGTTTCCAGCTAGGGTTTTCAGTTAGGGTTTCAAACTAGGGTTAGGGTTTCCAGCTAGGGTTTCAAACTAGGGTTAGGGTTTCCAGCTAGGGTTTTCAGTTAGGGTTTCAAACTAGGGTTAGGGTTTCCAGCTAGGGTTTTCAGTTAGGGTTTCAAACTAGGGTTAGGGTTTTCAGTTAGGGTTTCAAACTAGGGTTAGGGTTTCCAGCTAGGGTTTTCAGTTAGGGTTTCAAACTAGGGTTAGGGTTTCCAGCTAGGGTTTTCAGTTAGGTTTTCAAACTAGGGTTAGGGTTTCCAGCTAGGGTTTTCAGTTAGGGTTTCAAACTAGGGTTAGGGTTTCCAGCTAGGGTTTTCAGTTAGGGTTTCAAACTAGGGTTAGGATTTCCAGCTAGGGTTTTCAGTTAGGGTTTCAAACTAGGGTTAGGGTTTCCAGCTAGGGTTATCAGTTAGGGTTTCAAACTAGGGTTAGGGTTTCCAGCTAGGGTTTTCAGTTAGGGTTTCAAACTAGGGTTAGGGTTTCAAACTAGGGTTAGGGTTTCCAGCTAGGGTTTTCAGTTAGGGTTTCAAACTAGGGTTAGGGTTTCCAGCTAGGGTTTTCAGTTAGGGTTTCAAACTAGGGTTAGGGTTTCCAGCTAGGGTTTTCAGTTAGGGTTTCAAACTAGGGTTAGGGTTTCCAGCTAGGGTTTTCAGTTAGGGTTTCAAACTAGGGTTAGGGTTTCCAGCTAGGGTTTTCAGTTAGGGTTTCAAACTAGGGTTAGGGTTTCAAACTAGGGTTAGGGTTTCCAGCTAGGGTTTTCAGTTAGGGTTTCAAACTAGGGTTTTCAGTTAGGGTTTCCAGCTAGGGTTTTCAGTTAGGTTTTCAAACTAGGGTTAGGGTTTCCAGCTAGGGTTTTCAGTTAGGGTTTCCAGCTAGGGTTTTCAGTTAGGGTTTCAAACTAGGGTTAGGGTTTCCAGTTAGGGTTTCAAACTAGGGTTAGGGTTTCCAGCTAGGGTTTTCAGTTAGGGTTTCAAACTAGGGTTAGGGTTTCCAGCTAGGGTTTTCAGTTAGGGTTTCAAACTAGGGTTAGGGTTTCCAGCTAGGAATTTCAGTTAGGGTTTCAAACTAGGGTTAGGGTTTCCAGCTAGGGTTTTCAGTTAGGGTTTCAAACTAGGGTTAGGGTTTCCAGCTAGGGTTTTCAGTTAGGGTTTCAAACTAGGGTTAGGGTTTCCAGCTAGGGTTTTCAGTTAGGGTTTCAAACTAGGGTTAGGGTTTCCAGCTAGGGTTTTCAGTTAGGGTTTCAAACTAGGGTTAGGGTTAGGGTTAGCTAGGGTTTTCAGTTAGGGTTTCAAACTAGGGTTAGGGTTTCCAGCTAGGGTTTTCAGTTATGGTTAGGGTTTCCAGCTAGGGTTTCAAACTAGGGTTAGGGTTTCAAACTAGGGTTAGTGTTAGGGTTAGGGTTAGGGTTAGCTAGGGTTTTCAGTTAGGGTTTCAAACTAGGGTTAGGGTTTTCAGTTAGGGTTTTCAGTTAGGGTTTCAAACTAGGGTTAGGGTTTCCAGCTAGGGTTTTCAGTTAGGGTTTCAAACTAGGGTTAGGGTTTCCAGCTAGGGTTTTCAGTTAGGGTTTCAAACTAGGGTTAGCGTTTCCAGCTAGGGTTTTCAGTTAGGGTTTCAAACAAGGGTTTGGGTTTCCAGCTAGGGTTTTCAGTTAGGGTTTCAAACTAGGGTTAGGGTTTCAAACTAGGGTTAGGGTTTCCAGCTAGGGTTTTCAGTTAGGGTTTCAAACTAGGGTTAGGGTTTCCAGCTAGGGTTAGGGTTTCCAGCTAGGGTTTTCAGTTAGGGTTTCAAACCAGGGTTAGGGTTTCCAGCTAGGGTTTCAAACTAGGGTTAGGGTTTCCAGCTAGGGTTTTCAGTTAGGGTTTCAAACTAGGGTTAGGGTTTCCAGCTAGGGTTCTCAGTTAGGGTTTCAAACTAGGGTTAGGGTTTCCAGCTAGGGTTTTCAGTTAGGGTTTCAAACTAGGGTTAGGGTTTCCAGCTAGGGTTTTCAGTTAGGGTTTCAAACTAGGGTTAGGGTTTCAAACTAGGGTTAGGGTTTCCAGCTAGGGTTTTCAGTTAGGGTTTCAAACTAGGGTTAGGGTTTCCAGCTAGGGTTTTCAGTTAGGGTTTCAAACTAGGGTTAGGGTTTCCAGCTAGGGTTTTCAGTTAGGGTTTCAAACTAGGGTTAGGGTTTCCAGCTAGGGTTTCAAACTAGGGTTAGGGTTTCAAACTAGGGTTAGGGTTTCCAGCTAGGGTTTTCAGTTAGCGTTTCAAACTAGGGTTAGGGTTTCAAACTAGGGTTAGGGTTTCCAGCTAGGGTTTTCAGTTAGGGTTTCAAACTAGGGTGAGGGTTTCCAGCTAGGGTTAGGGTTTCCAGCTAGCGTTTTCAGTTAGGGTTTCAAACTAGGGTTAGGGTTTCCAGCTAGGGTTTTCAGTTAGGGTTTCAAACTAGGGTTAGGGTTTCCAGCTAGGGTTTTCAGTTAGGGTTTCAAACTAGGGTTAGGGTTTCCAGCTAGGGTTTCAAACTAGGGTTAGGGTTTCAAACTAGGGTTAGGGTTTCCAGCTAGGGTTTTCAGTTAGCGTTTCAAACTAGCGTTAGGGTTTCAAACTAGGGTTAGGGTTTCCAGCTAGGGTTTTCAGTTAGGGTTTCAAACTAGGGTTAGGGTTTCCAGCTAGGGTTAGGGTTTCCAGCTAGGGTTTTCAGTTAGGGTTTCAAACTAGGGTTAGGGTTAGGGTTAGCTAGGGTTTTCAGTTAGGGTTTCAAACTAGGGTTAGGGTTTCCAGCTAGGGTTTTCAGTTATGGTTAGGGTTTCCAGCTAGGGTTTCAAACTAGGGTTAGGGTTTCAAACTAGGGTTAGTGTTAGGGTTAGGGTTAGGGTTAGCTAGGGTTTTCAGTTAGGGTTTCAAACTAGGGTTAGGGTTTCCAGCTAGGGTTTCAAACTAGGGTTAGGGTTTCCAGCTAGGGTTTCAAACTAGGGTTAGTGTTAGGGTTAGGGTTAGCTAGGGTTTTCAGTTAGGGTTTCAAACTAGGGTTAGGGTTTCCAGCTAGGGTTTCAAACTAGGGTTAGGGTTTCCAGCTAGGGTTAGGGTTTTCAGCTAGGGTTTCAAACTAGGGTTAGGGTTTCCAGCTAGGGTTTTCAGTTAGGGTTTCAAACTAGGGTTAGGGTTTCCAGCTAGGGTTTTCAGTTAGGGTTTCAAACTAGGGTTAGGGTTTCCAGCTAGGGTTTTCAGTTAGGGTTTCAAACTAGGGTTAGGGTTTCCAGCTAGGGTTTTCAGTTAGGGTTTCAAACTAGGGTTAGGGTTTCCAGCTAGGGTTTTCATTTAGCGTTTCAAACTAGGGTTAGGGTTTCCAGCTAGGGTTTTCAGTTAGGGTTTCAAACTAGGGTTAGTGTTTCAAACTAGGGTTAGGGTTTCCAGCTAGGGTTTTCAGTTAGGGTTTCAAACTAGGGTTAGGGTTTCCAGCTAGGGTTTTCATTTAGCGTTTCAAACTAGGGTTAGGGTTTCCAGCTAGGGTTTTCAGTTAGGGTTTCAAACTAGGGTTAGGGTTTCCAGCTAGGGTTTTCAGTTAGGGTTTCAAACTAGGGTTAGGGTTTCCAGCTAGGGTTTTCAGTTAGGGTTTCAAACTAGGGTTAGGGTTTCCAGCTAGGGTTTTCAGTTAGGGTTTCAAACTAGGGTTAGTGTTTCAAACTAGGGTTAGGGTTTCCAGCTAGGGTTTCAGTTAGGGTTTCAAACTAGGGTTAGGGTTTCAAACTAGGGTTAGGGTTTCCAGATAGGGTTTTCAGTTAGGGTTTCAAACTAGGGTTAGGGTTTCCAGCTAGGGTTTTCAGTTAGGGTTTCAAACTAGGGTTAGGGTTTCCAGCTAGGGTTTTCAGTTAGGGTTTCAAACTAGGGTTAGGGTTTCCAGCTAGGGTTTTCAGTTAGGGTTTCAAACTAGGGTTAGGGTTTCCAGCTAGGGTTTTCAGTTAGGGTTTCAAACTAGGGTTAGGGTTTCCAGCTAGGGTTTTCAGTTAGGGTTTCAAACTAGGGTTAGGGTTTCCAGCTAGGGTTTTCATTTAGGGTTTCAAACTAGGGTTAGTGTTTAAAACTAGGGTTTTCAGTTAGGGTTTCAAACTAGGGTTAGGGTTTCCAGCTAGGGTTTTCAGTTTGGGTTTCAAACTAGGGTTAGTGTTTCAAACTAGGATTAGGGTTTCCAGCTAGGGTTTTCAGTTAGGGTTTCAAACTAGGGTTAGGGTTTCCAGCTAGGGTTTTCAGTTAGGGTTTCAAACTAGGGTTAGTGTTTCAAACTAGGGTTAGGGTTTCCAGCTAGGGTTTTCAGTTAGGGTTTCAAACTAGGGTTAGGGTTTCCAGCTAGGGTTTTCAGTTAGGGTTTCAAACTAGGGTTAGGGTTTCCAGCTAGGGTTTTCAGTTAGGGTTTCAAACTAGGGTTAGGGTTTCCAGCTAGGGTTTTCAGTTAGGGTTTCAAACTAGGGTTAGGGTTTCCAGCTAGGGTTTTCAGTTAGGGTTTCAAACTAGGGTTAGGGTTTCCAGCTAGGGTTTTCAGTTAGGGTTTCAAACTAGGGTTAGGGTTTCCAGCTAGGGTTTTCAGTTAGGGTTTCAAACTAGGGTTAGTGTTTCAAACTAGGGTTAGGGTTTCCAGCTAGGGTTTCAGTTAGGGTTTCAAACTAGGGTTAGGGTTTCAAACTAGGGTTAGGGTTTCCAGATAGGGTTTTCAGTTAGGGTTTCAAACTAGGGTTAGGGTTTCCAGCTAGGGTTTTCAGTTAGGGTTTCAAACTAGGGTTAGGGTTTCCAGCTAGGGTTTTCAGTTAGGGTTTCAAACTAGGGTTAGGGTTTCCAGCTAGGGTTTTCAGTTAGGGTTTCAAACTAGGGTTAGGGTTTCCAGCTAGGGTTTTCAGTTAGGGTTTCAAACTAGGGTTAGGGTTTCCAGCTAGGGTTTTCAGTTAGGGTTTCAAACTAGGGTTAGTGTTTCAAACTAGGGTTAGGGTTTCCAGCTAGGGTTTTCAGTTAGGGTTTCAAACTAGGGTTAGGGTTTCCAGCTAGGGTTTTCAGTTAGGGTTTCAAACTAGGGTTAGGGTTTCCAGCTAGGGTTTTCAGTTAGGGTTTCAAACTAGGGTTAGGGTTTCCAGCTAGGGTTTTCAGTTAGGGTTTCAAACTAGGGTTAGGGTTTCCAGCTAGGGTTTTCAGTTAGGGTTTCAAACTAGGGTTAGGGTTTCCAGCTAGGGTTTTCAGTTAGGGTTTCAAACTAGGGTTAGGGTTTCCAGCTAGGGTTTTCAGTTAGGGTTTCAAACTAGGGTTAGTGTTTCAAACTAGGGTTAGGGTTTCCAGCTAGGGTTTTCAGTTAGGGTTTCAAACTAGGGTTAGGGTTTCCAGCTAGGGTTTTCAGTTAGGGTTTCAAACTAGGGTTAGGGTTTCCAGCTAGGGTTTCAAACTAGGGTTAGGGTTTCCAGCTAGGGTTTCAAACTAGGGTTAGGGTTTCCAGCTAGGGTTTTCAGTTAGGGTTTCAAACTAGGGTTAGGGTTTCCAGCTAGGGTTTTCAGTTAGGGTTTCAAACTAGGGTTAGGGTTTCCAGCTAGGGTTTTCAGTTAGGGTTTCAAACTAGGGTTAGGGTTTCCAGCTAGGGTTTTCAGTTAGGGTTTCAAACTAGGGTTAGGGTTTCCAGCTAGGGTTTCAAACTAGGGTTAGGGTTTCCAGCTAGGGTTTTCAGTTAGGGTTTCAAACTAGGGTTAGGGTTTCCAGCTAGGGTTTTCAGTTAGGGTTTCAAACTAGGGTTAGGGTTTCCAGCTAGGGTTTCAAACTAGGGTTAGGGTTTCCAGCTAGGGTTTTCAGTTAGGGTTTCAAACTAGGGTTAGGGTTTCCAGCTAGGGTTTTCAGTTAGGGTTTCAAACTAGGGTTAGGGTTTTCAGTTAGGGTTTCAAACTAGGGTTAGGGTTTCCAGCTAGGGTTTTCAGTTAGGGTTTCAAACTAGGGTTAGGGTTTCCAGCTAGGGTTTTCAGTTAGGGTTTCAAACTAGGGTTAGGGTTTCCAGCTAGGGTTTTCAGTTAGGGTTTCAAACTAGGGTTAGGATTTCCAGCTAGGGTTTTCAGTTAGGGTTTCAAACTAGGGTTAGGGTTTCCAGCTAGGGTTATCAGTTAGGGTTTCAAACTAGGGTTAGGGTTTCCAGCTAGGGTTTTCAGTTAGGGTTTCAAACTAGGGTTAGGGTTTCAAACTAGGGTTAGGGTTTCCAGCTAGGGTTTTCAGTTAGGGTTTCAAACTAGGGTTAGGGTTTCCAGCTAGGGTTTTCAGTTAGGGTTTCAAACTAGGGTTAGGGTTTCCAGCTAGGGTTTTCAGTTAGGGTTTCAAACTAGGGTTAGGGTTTCCAGCTAGGGTTTTCAGTTAGGGTTTCAAACTAGGGTTAGGGTTTCCAGCTAGGGTTTTCAGTTAGGGTTTCAAACTAGGGTTAGGGTTTCAAACTAGGGTTAGGGTTTCCAGCTAGGGTTTTCAGTTAGCGTTTCAAACTAGGGTTAGGGTTTCCAGCTAGGGTTTTCAGTTAGGGTTTCAAACTAGGGTTAGGGTTTCCAGCTAGGGTTTTCAGTTAGGGTTTCAAACTAGGGTTAGGGTTTCCAGTTAGGGTTTCAAACTAGGGTTAGGGTTTCCAGCTAGGGTTTTCAGTTAGGGTTTCAAACTAGGGTTAGGGTTTCCAGCTAGGGTTTTCAGTTAGGGTTTCAAACTAGGGTTAGGGTTTCCAGCTAGGGTTTTCAGTTAGGGTTTCAAACTAGGGTTAGGGTTTCCAGCTAGGGTTTTCAGTTAGGGTTACAAACTAGGGTTAGGGTTTCCAGCTAGGGTTTTCAGTTAGGGTTTCAAACTAGGGTTAGGGTTTCCAGCTAGGGTTTTCAGTTAGGGTTTCAAACTAGGGTTAGGGTTTCCAGCTAGGGTTTTCAGTTAGGGTTTCAAACTAGGGTTAGGGTTAGGGTTAGCTAGGGTTTTCAGTTAGGGTTTCAAACTAGGGTTAGGGTTTCCAGCTAGGGTTTTCAGTTATGGTTAGGGTTTCCAGCTAGGGTTTCAAACTAGGGTTAGGGTTTCAAACTAGGGTTAGTGTTAGGGTTAGGGTTAGGGTTAGCTAGGGTTTTCAGTTAGGGTTTCAAACTAGGGTAAGGGTTTTCAGTTAGGGTTTCAAACTAGGGTTAGGGTTTCCAGCTAGGGTTTTCAGTTAGGGTTTCAAACTAGGGTTAGGGTTTCAGCTAGGGTTTTCAGTTAGGGTTTCAAACTAGGGTTAGGGTTTCCAGCTAGGGTTTTCAGTTAGGGTTTCAAACTAGGGTTAGGGTTTCCAGCTAGGGTTTTCAGTTAGGGTTTCAAACTAGGGTTAGGGTTTCCAGCTAGGGTTTTCAGTTAGGGTTTCAAACTAGGGTTAGGGTTTCCAGCTAGGGTTTTCAGTTAGGGTTTCAAACTAGGGTTAGGGTTTCAAACTAGGGTTAGGGTTTCCAGCTAGGGTTTTCAGTTAGGGTTTCAAACTAGGGTTAGGGTTTCCAGCTAGGGTTAGGGTTTCCAGCTAGTGTTTTCAGTTAGGGTTTCAAACTAGGGTTAGGGTTTCCAGCTAGGGTTTCAAACTAGGGTTAGGGTTTCCAGCTAGGGTTTTCAGTTAGGGTTTCAAACTAGGGTTAGGGTTTCCAGCTAGGGTTTTCAGTTAGGGTTTCAAACTAGGGTTAGGGTTTCCAGCTAGGGTTTTCAGTTAGGGTTTCAAACTAGGGTTAGGGTTTCCAGCTAGGGTTTTCAGTTAGGGTTTCAAACTAGGGTTAGGGTTTCCAGCTAGGGTTTTCAGTTAGGGTTTCAAACTACGGTTAGGGTTTCCAGCTAGGGTTTTCAGTTAGGGTTTCAAACTAGGGTTAGGGTTTCAAACTAGGGTTAGGGTTTCCAGCTAGGGTTTTCAGTTAGGGTTTCAAACTAGGGTTAGGGTTTCCAGCTAGGGTTTTCAGTTAGGGTTTCAAACTAGGGTTAGGGTTTCCAGCTAGGGTTTTCAGTTAGGGTTTCAAACTAGGGTTAGGGTTTCCAGCTAGGGTTTTCAGTTAGGGTTTCAAACTAGGGTTAGGGTTTCCAGCTAGGGTTTCAAACTAGGGTTAGGGTTTCCAGCTAGGGTTTTCAGTTAGGGTTTCAAACTAGGGTTAGGGTTTCCAGCTAGGGTTTTCAGTTAGGGTTTCAAACTAGGGTTAGGGTTTCCAGCTAGGGTTTTCAGTTAGGGTTTCAAACTAGGGTTAGGGTTTCCAGCTAGGGTTTTCAGTTAGGGTTTCAAACTAGGGTTAGGGTTTCCAGCTAGGGTTTTCAGTTAGGGTTTCAAACTAGGGTTAGGGTTTCCAGCTAGGGTTTTCAGTTAGGGTTTCAAACTAGGGTTAGGGTTTCCAGCTAGGGTTTTCAGTTAGGGTTTCAAACTAGGGTTAGGGTTTCCAGCTAGGGTTTTCAGTTAGGGTTTCAAACTACGGTTAGGGTTTCCAGCTAGGGTTTTCAGTTAGGGTTTCAAACTAGGGTTAGGGTTTCAAACTAGGGTTAGGGTTTCCAGCTAGGGTTTTCAGTTAGGGTTTCAAACTAGGGTTAGGGTTTCCAGCTAGGGTTTTCAGTTAGGGTTTCAAACTAGGGTTAGGGTTTCCAGCTAGGGTTTTCAGTTAGGGTTTCAAACTAGGGTTAGGGTTTCCAGCTAGGGTTTCAAACTAGGGTTAGGGTTTCCAGCTAGGGTTTTCAGTTAGGGTTTCAAACTAGGGTTAGGGTTTCCAGCTAGGGTTTTCAGTTAGGGTTTCAAACTAGGGTTAGGGTTTCCAGCTAGGGTTTTCAGTTAGGGTTTCAAACTAGGGTTAGGGTTTCCAGCTAGGGTTTTCAGTTAGGGTTTCAAACTAGGGTTAGGGTTTCCAGCTAGGGTTTTCAGTTAGGGTTTCAAACTAGGGTTAGGGTTTCCAGCTAGGGTTTTCAGTTAGGGTTTCAAACTAGGGTTAGGGTTTCCAGCTAGGGTTTTCAGTTAGGGTTTCAAACTAGGGTTAGGGTTTCCAGCTAGGGTTTTCAGTTAGGGTTTCAAACTACGGTTAGGGTTTCCAGCTAGGGTTTTCAGTTAGGGTTTCAAACTAGGGTTAGGGTTTCAAACTAGGGTTAGGGTTTCCAGCTAGGGTTTTCAGTTAGGGTTTCAAACTAGGGTTAGGGTTTCCAGCTAGGGTTTTCAGTTAGGGTTTCAAACTAGGGTTAGGGTTTCCAGCTAGGGTTTTCAGTTAGGGTTTCAAACTAGGGTTAGGGTTTCCAGCTAGGGTTTTCAGTTAGGGTTTCAAACTAGGGTTAGGGTTTCCAGCTAGGGTTTCAAACTAGGGTTAGGGTTTCCAGCTAGGGTTTTCAGTTAGGGTTTCAAACTAGGGTTAGGGTTTCCAGCTAGGGTTTTCAGTTAGGGTTTCAAACTAGGGTTAGGGTTTCCAGCTAGGGTTTTCAGTTAGGGTTTCAAACTAGGGTTAGGGTTTCCAGCTAGGGTTTTCAGTTAGGGTTTCAAACTAGGGTTAGGGTTTCCAGCTAGGGTTTTCAGTTAGGGTTTCAAACTAGGGTTAGGGTTTCCAGCTAGGGTTTTCAGTTAGGGTTTCAAACTAGGGTTAGGGTTTCCAGCTAGGGTTTTCAGTTAGGGTTTCAAACTAGGGTTAGGGTTTCCAGCTAGGGTTTTCAGTTAGGGTTTCAAACTAGGGTTAGGGTTTCCAGCTAGGGTTTCAAACTAGGGTTAGGGTTTCCAGCTAGGGTTTTCAGTTAGGGTTTCAAACTAGGGTTAGGGTTTCCAGCTAGGGTTTTCAGTTAGGGTTTCAAACTAGGGTTAGGGTTTCCAGCTAGGGTTTTCAGTTAGGGTTTCAAACTAGGGTTAGGGTTTCCAGCTAGGGTTTTCAGTTAGGGTTTCAAACTAGGGTTAGGGTTTCCAGCTAGGGTTTTCAGTTAGGGTTTCAAACTAGGGTTAGGGTTTCCAGCTAGGGTTTTCAGTTAGGGTTTCAAACTAGGGTTAGGGTTTTCAGTTAGGGTTTCAAACTAGGGTTAGGGTTTCCAGCTAGGGTTTTCAGTTAGGGTTTCAAACTAGGGTTAGGGTTTCCAGCTAGGGTTTTCAGTTAGGTTTTCAAACTAGGGTTAGGGTTTCCAGCTAGGGTTTTCAGTTAGGGTTTCAAACTAGGGTTAGGGTTTCCAGCTAGGGTTTTCAGTTAGGGTTTCAAACTAGGGTTAGGGTTTCCAGCTAGGGTTTTCAGTTAGGGTTTCAAACTAGGGTTAGGGTTTCAAACTAGGGTTAGGGTTTCCAGCTAGGGTTTTCAGTTAGGGTTTCAAACTAGGGTTAGGGTTTCCAGCTAGGGTTTTCAGTTAGGGTTTCAAACTAGGGTTAGGGTTTCCAGCTAGAGTTTTCAGTTAGGGTTTCAAACTAGGGTTAGGGTTTCCAGCTAGGGTTTTCAGTTAGGGTTTCAAACTAGGGTTAGGGTTTCCAGCTAGGGTTTTCAGTTAGGGTTTCAAACTAGGGTTAGAGTTTCCAGCTAGGGTTTTCAGTTAGGGTTTCAAACTAGGGTTAGGGTTTCAAACTAGGGTTAGGGTTTCCAGCTAGGGTTTTCAGTTAGGGTTTCAAACTAGGGTTAGGGTTTCCAGCTAGGGTTTTCAGTTAGGGTTTCAAACTAGGGTTAGGGTTTCCAGCTAGGGTTTTCAGTTAGGGTTTCAAACTAGGGTTAGGGTTTCCAGCTAGGGTTTTCAGTTAGGGTTTCAAACTAGGGTTAGGGTTTCCAGCTAGGGTTTTCAGTTAGGGTTTCAAACTAGGGTTAGGGTTTCAGCTAGGGTTTTCAGTAAGGGTTTCAAACTAGGGTTAGGGTTTCCAGCTAGGGTTTTCAGTTAGGGTTTCAAACTAGGGTTAGGGTTTCAGCTAGGGTTTTCAGTTAGGGTTTCAAACTAGGGTTAGGGTTTCCAGCTAGGGTTTTCAGTTAGGGTTTCAAACTACGGTTAGGGTTTCCAGCTAGGGTTTTCAGTTAGGGTTTCAAACTAGGGTTAGGGTTTCCAGCTAGGGTTTTCAGTTAGGGTTTCAAACTAGGGTTAGGGTTTCCAGCTAGGGTTTTCAGTTAGGGTTTCAAACTAGGGTTAGGGTTTCTAGCTAGGGTTTTCAGTTAGGGTTTCAAACTAGGGTTAGGGTTTCCAGCTAGGGTTTCAAACTAGGGTTAGGGTTTCCAGCTAGGGTTTCAAACTAGGGTTAGGGTTTCCAGCTAGGGTTTTCAGTTAGGGTTTCAAACTAGGGTTAGGGTTTCCAGCTAGGGTTTTCAGTTAGGGTTTCAAACTAGGGTTAGGGTTTCCAGCTAGGGTTTTCAGTTAGGGTTTCAAACTAGGGTTAGGGTTTCCAGCTAGGGTTTTCAGTTAGGGTTTCAAACTAGGGTTAGGGTTTCCAGCTACGGTTTCAAACTAGGGTTAGGGTTTCCAGCTAGGGTTTTCAGTTAGGGTTTCAAACTAGGGTTAGGGTTTCCAGCTAGAGTTTTCAGTTAGGGTTTCAAACTAGGGTTAGGGTTTCCAGCTAGGGTTTTCAGTTAGGGTTTCAAACTAGGGTTAGGGTTTCCAGCTAGGGTTTTCAGTTAGGGTTTCAAACTAGGGTTAGGGTTTCCAGCTAGGGTTTTCAGTTAGGGTTTCAAACTAGGGTTAGGGTTTCAAACTAGGGTTAGGGTTTCCAGCTAGGGTTTTCAGTTAGGGTTTCAAACTAGGGTTAGGGTTTCCAGCTAGGGTTTTCAGTTAGGGTTTCAAACTAGGGTTAGGGTTTCCAGCTAGGGTTTTCAGTTAGGGTTTCAAACTAGGGTTAGGGTTTCCAGCTAGGGTTTTCAGTTAGGGTTTCAAACTAGGGTTAGTGTTTCAAACTAGGGTTAGGGTTTCCAGCTAGGGTTTTCAGTTAGGGTTTCAAACTAGGGTTAGGGTTTCCAGCTAGGGTTTTCAGTTAGGGTTTCAAACTAGGGTTAGGGTTTCAAACTAGGGTTAGGGTTTCCAGCTAGGGTTTTCAGTTAGGGTTTCAAACTAGGGTTAGGGTTTCAAACTAGGGTTAGGGTTTCCAGCTAGGGTTTTCAGTTAGGGTTTCAAACTAGGGTTAGGGTTTCAAACTAGGGTTAGGGTTTCCAGTTAGGGTTTCAAACTAGGGTTAGGGTTTCCAGCTAGGGTTTTCAGTTAGGGTTTCAAACTAGGGTTAGGGTTTCCAGCTAGGGTTTTCAGTTAGGGTTTCAAACTAGGGTTAGGGTTTCCAGCTAGGGTTTTCAGTTAGGGTTTCAAACTAGGGTTAGGGTTTCCAGCTAGGGTTTTCAGTTAGGGTTTCAAACTAGGGTTAGGGTTTCCAGCTAGGGTTTTCAGTTAGGGTTTCAAACTAGGGTTAGGGTTTCAGCTAGGGTTTTCAGTTAGGGTTTCAAACTAGGGTTAGGGTTTCCAGCTAGGGTTTCAAACTACGGTTAGGGTTTCCAGCTAGGGTTTTCAGTTAGGGTTTCAAACTAGGGTTAGGGTTTCCAGCTAGGGTTTTCAGTTAGGGTTTCAGACTAGGGTTAGGGTTTCCAGCTAGGGTTTTCAGTTAGGGTTTCAAACTAGGGTTAGGGTTTCTAGCTAGGGTTTTCAGTTAGGGTTTCAAACTAGGGTTAGGGTTTCCAGCTAGGGTTTCAAACTAGGGTTAGGGTTTCCAGCTAGGGTTTCAAACTAGGGTTAGGGTTTCCAGCTAGGGTTTTCAGTTAGGGTTTCAAACTAGGGTTAGGGTTTCCAGCTAGGGTTTTCAGTTAGGGTTTCAAACTAGGGTTAGGGTTTTCAGTTAGGGTTTCAAACTAGGGTTAGGGTTTCCAGCTAGGGTTTTCAGTTAGGGTTTCAAACTAGGGTTAGGGTTTCCAGCTAGGGTTTTCAGTTAGGTTTTCAAACTAGGGTTAGGGTTTCCAGCTAGGGTTTTCAGTTAGGGTTTCAAACTAGGGTTAGGGTTTCCAGCTAGGGTTTTCAGTTAGGGTTTCAAACTAGGGTTAGGGTTTCCAGCTAGGGTTTTCAGTTAGGGTTTTAAACTAGGGTTAGGGTTTCCAGCTAGGGTTATCAGTTAGGGTTTCAAACTAGGGTTAGGGTTTCCAGCTAGGGTTTTCAGTTAGGGTTTCAAACTAGGGTTAGGGTTTCAAACTAGGGTTAGGGTTTCCAGCTAGGGTTTTCAGTTAGGGTTTCAAACTAGGGTTAGGGTTTCCAGCTAGGGTTTTCAGTTAGGGTTTCAAACTAGGGTTAGGGTTTCCAGCTAGGGTTTTCAGTTAGGGTTTCAAACTAGGGTTAGGGTTTCTAGCTAGGGTTTCAAACTAGGGTTAGGGTTTCCAGCTAGGGTTTTCAGTTAGGGTTTCAAACTAGGGTTAGGGTTTCCAGCTAGGGTTTTCAGTTAGGGTTTCAAACTAGGGTTAGGGTTTCCAGCTAGGGTTTTCAGTTAGGGTTTCAAACTAGGGTTAGGGTTTCCAGCTAGGGTTTCAAACTAGGGTTAGGGTTTCCAGCTAGGGTTTTCAGTTAGGGTTTCAAACTAGGGTTAGGGTTTCCAGCTAGGGTTTTCAGTTAGGGTTTCAAACTAGGGTTAGGGTTAGCTAGGGTTTTCAGTTAGGGTTTCAAACTAGGGTTAGGTTTTCCAGCAAGGGTTTCAAACTAGGGTTAGGGTTTCCAGCTAGGGTTTCAAACTAGGGTTAGTGTTAGGGTTAGGGTTAGCTAGGGTTTTCAGTTAGGGTTTCAAACTAGGGTTAGGGTTTCCAGCTAGGGTTTCAAACTAGGGTTAGGGTTTCCAGCTAGGGTTAGGGTTTTCAGCTAGGGTTTCAAACTAGGGTTAGGGTTTCCAGCTAGGGTTTTCAGTTAGGGTTTCAAACTAGGGTTAGGGTTTCAAACTAGGGTTAGGGTTTCCAGCTAGGGTTTTCAGTTAGGGTTTCAAAGTAGGGTTAGGGTTTCCAGCTAGGGTTTTCAGTTAGGGTTTCAAACTAGGGTTAGGGTTTCCAGCTAGGGTTTTCAGTTAGGGTTTCAAACTAGGGTTAGGGTTTCCAGCTAGGGTTTTCAGTTAGGGTTTCAAACTAGGGTTAGGGTTTCCAGCTAGGGTTTTCAGTTAGGGTTTCAAACTAGGGTTAGGGTTTCCAGCTAGGGTTTTCAGTTAGGGTTTCAAACTAGGGTTAGGGTTTCAAACTAGGGTTAGGGTTTCCAGCTAGGGTTTTCAGTTAGGGTTTCAAACTAGGGTTAGGGTTTCCAGCTAGGGTTTTCAGTTAGGGTTTCAAACTAGGGTTAGGGTTTCCAGCTAGGGTTTTCAGTTAGGGTTTCAAACTAGGGTTAGGGTTTCCAGCTAGGGTTTTCAGTTAGGGTTTCAAACTAGGGTTAGGGTTTCAAACTAGGGTTAGGGTTTCCAGCTAGGGTTTTCAGTTAGGGTTTCAAACTAGGGTTTTCAGTTAGGGTTTCCAGCTAGGGTTTTCAGTTAGGTTTTCAAACTAGGGTTAGGGTTTCCAGCTAGGGTTTTCAGTTAGGGTTTCCAGCTAGGGTTTTCAGTTAGGGTTTCAAACTAGGGTTAGGGTTTCCAGTTAGGGTTTCAAACTAGGGTTAGGGTTTCCAGCTAGGGTTTTCAGTTAGGGTTTCAAACTAGGGTTAGGGTTTCCAGCTAGGGTTTTCAGTTAGGGTTTCAAACTAGGGTTAGAGTTTCCAGCTAGGGTTTTCAGTTAGGGTTTCAAACTAGGGTTAGGGTTTCAAACTAGGGTTAGGGTTTCCAGCTAGGGTTTTCAGTTAGGGTTTCAAACTAGGGTTAGGGTTTCCAGCTAGGGTTTTCAGTTAGGGTTTCAAACTAGGGTTAGGGTTTCCAGCTAGGGTTTTCAGTTAGGGTTTCAAACTAGGGTTAGGGTTTCCAGCTAGGGTTTTCAGTTAGGGTTTCAAACTAGGGTTAGGGTTTCCAGCTAGGGTTTTCAGTTAGGGTTTCAAACTAGGGTTAGGGTTTCAGCTAGGGTTTTCAGTAAGGGTTTCAAACTAGGGTTAGGGTTTCCAGCTAGGGTTTTCAGTTAGGGTTTCAAACTAGGGTTAGGGTTTCAGCTAGGGTTTTCAGTTAGGGTTTCAAACTAGGGTTAGGGTTTCCAGCTAGGGTTTTCAGTTAGGGTTTCAAACTACGGTTAGGGTTTCCAGCTAGGGTTTTCAGTTAGGGTTTCAAACTAGGGTTAGGGTTTCCAGCTAGGGTTTTCAGTTAGGGTTTCAAACTAGGGTTAGGGTTTCCAGCTAGGGTTTTCAGTTAGGGTTTCAAACTAGGGTTAGGGTTTCTAGCTAGGGTTTTCAGTTAGGGTTTCAAACTAGGGTTAGGGTTTCCAGCTAGGGTTTCAAACTAGGGTTAGGGTTTCCAGCTAGGGTTTCAAACTAGGGTTAGGGTTTCCAGCTAGGGTTTTCAGTTAGGGTTTCAAACTAGGGTTAGGGTTTCCAGCTAGGGTTTTCAGTTAGGGTTTCAAACTAGGGTTAGGGTTTCCAGCTAGGGTTTTCAGTTAGGGTTTCAAACTAGGGTTAGGGTTTCCAGCTAGGGTTTTCAGTTAGGGTTTCAAACTAGGGTTAGGGTTTCCAGCTACGGTTTCAAACTAGGGTTAGGGTTTCCAGCTAGGGTTTTCAGTTAGGGTTTCAAACTAGGGTTAGGGTTTCCAGCTAGGGTTTTCAGTTAGGGTTTCAAACTAGGGTTAGGGTTTCCAGCTAGGGTTTTCAGTTAGGGTTTCAAACTAGGGTTAGGGTTTCCAGCTAGGGTTTTCAGTTAGGGTTTCAAACTAGGGTTAGGGTTTCCAGCTAGGGTTTTCAGTTAGGGTTTCAAACTAGGGTTAGGGTTTCAAACTAGGGTTAGGGTTTCCAGCTAGGGTTTTCAGTTAGGGTTTCAAACTAGGGTTAGGGTTTCCAGCTAGGGTTTTCAGTTAGGGTTTCAAACTAGGGTTAGGGTTTCCAGCTAGGGTTTTCAGTTAGGGTTTCAAACTAGGGTTAGGGTTTCCAGCTAGGGTTTTCAGTTAGGGTTTCAAACTAGGGTTAGTGTTTCAAACTAGGGTTAGGGTTTCCAGCTAGGGTTTTCAGTTAGGGTTTCAAACTAGGGTTAGGGTTTCCAGCTAGGGTTTTCAGTTAGGGTTTCAAACTAGGGTTAGGGTTTCAAACTAGGGTTAGGGTTTCCAGCTAGGGTTTTCAGTTAGGGTTTCAAACTAGGGTTAGGGTTTCAAACTAGGGTTAGGGTTTCCAGCTAGGGTTTTCAGTTAGGGTTTCAAACTAGGGTTAGGGTTTCAAACTAGGGTTAGGGTTTCCAGTTAGGGTTTCAAACTAGGGTTAGGGTTTCCAGCTAGGGTTTTCAGTTAGGGTTTCAAACTAGGGTTAGGGTTTCCAGCTAGGGTTTTCAGTTAGGGTTTCAAACTAGGGTTAGGGTTTCCAGCTAGGGTTTTCAGTTAGGGTTTCAAACTAGGGTTAGGGTTTCCAGCTAGGGTTTTCAGTTAGGGTTTCAAACTAGGGTTAGGGTTTCCAGCTAGGGTTTTCAGTTAGGGTTTCAAACTAGGGTTAGGGTTTCAGCTAGGGTTTTCAGTTAGGGTTTCAAACTAGGGTTAGGGTTTCCAGCTAGGGTTTCAAACTACGGTTAGGGTTTCCAGCTAGGGTTTTCAGTTAGGGTTTCAAACTAGGGTTAGGGTTTCCAGCTAGGGTTTTCAGTTAGGGTTTCAGACTAGGGTTAGGGTTTCCAGCTAGGGTTTTCAGTTAGGGTTTCAAACTAGGGTTAGGGTTTCTAGCTAGGGTTTTCAGTTAGGGTTTCAAACTAGGGTTAGGGTTTCCAGCTAGGGTTTCAAACTAGGGTTAGGGTTTCCAGCTAGGGTTTCAAACTAGGGTTAGGGTTTCCAGCTAGGGTTTTCAGTTAGGGTTTCAAACTAGGGTTAGGGTTTCCAGCTAGGGTTTTCAGTTAGGGTTTCAAACTAGGGTTAGGGTTTTCAGTTAGGGTTTCAAACTAGGGTTAGGGTTTCCAGCTAGGGTTTTCAGTTAGGGTTTCAAACTAGGGTTAGGGTTTCCAGCTAGGGTTTTCAGTTAGGTTTTCAAACTAGGGTTAGGGTTTCCAGCTAGGGTTTTCAGTTAGGGTTTCAAACTAGGGTTAGGGTTTCCAGCTAGGGTTTTCAGTTAGGGTTTCAAACTAGGGTTAGGGTTTCCAGCTAGGGTTTTCAGTTAGGGTTTTAAACTAGGGTTAGGGTTTCCAGCTAGGGTTATCAGTTAGGGTTTCAAACTAGGGTTAGGGTTTCCAGCTAGGGTTTTCAGTTAGGGTTTCAAACTAGGGTTAGGGTTTCAAACTAGGGTTAGGGTTTCCAGCTAGGGTTTTCAGTTAGGGTTTCAAACTAGGGTTAGGGTTTCCAGCTAGGGTTTTCAGTTAGGGTTTCAAACTAGGGTTAGGGTTTCCAGCTAGGGTTTTCAGTTAGGGTTTCAAACTAGGGTTAGGGTTTCTAGCTAGGGTTTCAAACTAGGGTTAGGGTTTCCAGCTAGGGTTTTCAGTTAGGGTTTCAAACTAGGGTTAGGGTTTCCAGCTAGGGTTTTCAGTTAGGGTTTCAAACTAGGGTTAGGGTTTCCAGCTAGGGTTTTCAGTTAGGGTTTCAAACTAGGGTTAGGGTTTCCAGCTAGGGTTTCAAACTAGGGTTAGGGTTTCCAGCTAGGGTTTTCAGTTAGGGTTTCAAACTAGGGTTAGGGTTTCCAGCTAGGGTTTTCAGTTAGGGTTTCAAACTAGGGTTAGGGTTAGCTAGGGTTTTCAGTTAGGGTTTCAAACTAGGGTTAGGTTTTCCAGCAAGGGTTTCAAACTAGGGTTAGGGTTTCCAGCTAGGGTTTCAAACTAGGGTTAGTGTTAGGGTTAGGGTTAGCTAGGGTTTTCAGTTAGGGTTTCAAACTAGGGTTAGGGTTTCCAGCTAGGGTTTCAAACTAGGGTTAGGGTTTCCAGCTAGGGTTAGGGTTTTCAGCTAGGGTTTCAAACTAGGGTTAGGGTTTCCAGCTAGGGTTTTCAGTTAGGGTTTCAAACTAGGGTTAGGGTTTCAAACTAGGGTTAGGGTTTCCAGCTAGGGTTTTCAGTTAGGGTTTCAAAGTAGGGTTAGGGTTTCCAGCTAGGGTTTTCAGTTAGGGTTTCAAACTAGGGTTAGGGTTTCCAGCTAGGGTTTTCAGTTAGGGTTTCAAACTAGGGTTAGGGTTTCCAGCTAGGGTTTTCAGTTAGGGTTTCAAACTAGGGTTAGGGTTTCCAGCTAGGGTTTTCAGTTAGGGTTTCAAACTAGGGTTAGGGTTTCCAGCTAGGGTTTTCAGTTAGGGTTTCAAACTAGGGTTAGGGTTTCAAACTAGGGTTAGGGTTTCCAGCTAGGGTTTTCAGTTAGGGTTTCAAACTAGGGTTAGGGTTTCCAGCTAGGGTTTTCAGTTAGGGTTTCAAACTAGGGTTAGGGTTTCCAGCTAGGGTTTTCAGTTAGGGTTTCAAACTAGGGTTAGGGTTTCCAGCTAGGGTTTTCAGTTAGGGTTTCAAACTAGGGTTAGGGTTTCAAACTAGGGTTAGGGTTTCCAGCTAGGGTTTTCAGTTAGGGTTTCAAACTAGGGTTTTCAGTTAGGGTTTCCAGCTAGGGTTTTCAGTTAGGTTTTCAAACTAGGGTTAGGGTTTCCAGCTAGGGTTTTCAGTTAGGGTTTCCAGCTAGGGTTTTCAGTTAGGGTTTCAAACTAGGGTTAGGGTTTCCAGTTAGGGTTTCAAACTAGGGTTAGGGTTTCCAGCTAGGGTTTTCAGTTAGGGTTTCAAACTAGGGTTAGGGTTTCCAGCTAGGGTTTTCAGTTAGGGTTTCAAACTAGGGTTAGGGTTTCCAGCTAGGAATTTCAGTTAGGGTTTCAAACTAGGGTTAGGGTTTCCAGCTAGGGTTTTCAGTTAGGGTTTCAAACTAGGGTTAGGGTTTCCAGCTAGGGTTTTCAGTTAGGGTTTCAAACTAGGGTTAGGGTTTCCAGCTAGGGTTTTCAGTTAGGGTTTCAAACTAGGGTTAGGGTTTCCAGCTAGGGTTTTCAGTTAGGGTTTCAAACTAGGGTTAGGGTTAGGGTTAGCTAGGGTTTTCAGTTAGGGTTTCAAACTAGGGTTAGGGTTTCCAGCTAGGGTTTTCAGTTATGGTTAGGGTTTCCAGCTAGGGTTTCAAACTAGGGTTAGGGTTTCAAACTAGGGTTAGTGTTAGGGTTAGGGTTAGGGTTAGCTAGGGTTTTCAGTTAGGGTTTCAAACTAGGGTTAGGGTTTTCAGTTAGGGTTTTCAGTTAGGGTTTCAAACTAGGGTTAGGGTTTCCAGCTAGGGTTTTCAGTTAGGGTTTCAAACTAGGGTTAGGGTTTCCAGCTAGGGTTTTCAGTTAGGGTTTCAAACTAGGGTTAGCGTTTCCAGCTAGGGTTTTCAGTTAGGGTTTCAAACAAGGGTTAGGGTTTCCAGCTAGGGTTTTCAGTTAGGGTTTCAAACTAGGGTTAGGGTTTCAAACTAGGGTTAGGGTTTCCAGCTAGGGTTTTCAGTTAGGGTTTCAAACTAGGGTTAGGGTTTCCAGCTAGGGTTAGGGTTTCCAGCTAGGGTTTTCAGTTAGGGTTTCAAACCAGGGTTAGGGTTTCCAGCTAGGGTTTCAAACTAGGGTTAGGGTTTCCAGCTAGGGTTTTCAGTTAGGGTTTCAAACTAGGGTTAGGGTTTCCAGCTAGGGTTTTCAGTTAGGGTTTCAAACTAGGGTTAGGGTTTCCAGCTAGGGTTTTCAGTTAGGGTTTCAAACTAGGGTTAGGGTTTCCAGCTAGGGTTTTCAGTTAGGGTTTCAAACTAGGGTTAGGGTTTCCAGCTAGGGTTTTCAGTTAGGATTTCAAACTAGGGTTAGGGTTACCAGCTAGGGTTTTCAGTTAGGGTTTCAAACTACGGTTAGGGTTTCCAGCTAGGGTTTTCAGTTAGGGTTTCAAACTAGGGTTAGGGTTTCAAACTAGGGTTAGGGTTTCCAGCTAGGGTTTTCAGTTAGGGTTTCAAACTAGGGTTAGGGTTTCCAGCTAGGGTTTTCAGTTAGGGTTTCAAACTAGGGTTAGGGTTTCCAGCTAGGGTTTTCAGTTAGGGTTTCAAACTAGGGTTAGGGTTTCCAGCTAGGGTTTTCAGTTAGGGTTTCAAACTAGGGTTAGGGTTTTCAGTTAGGGTTTCAAACTAGGGTTAGGGTTTCCAGCTAGGGTTTTCAGTTAGGGTTTCAAACTAGGGTTAGGGTTTCCAGCTAGGGTTTTCAGTTAGGTTTTCAAACTAGGGTTAGGGTTTCCAGCTAGGGTTTTCAGTTAGGGTTTCAAACTAGGGTTAGGGTTTCCAGCTAGGGTTTTCAGTTAGGTTTTCAAACTAGGGTTAGGGTTTCCAGCTAGGGTTTTCAGTTAGGGTTTCAAACTAGGGTTAGGGTTTCCAGCTAGGGTTTTCAGTTAGGGTTTCAAACTAGGGTTAGGGTTTCCAGCTAGGGTTTTCAGTTAGGGTTTCAAACTAGGGTTAGGGTTTTCAGTTAGGGTTTCAAACTAGGGTTAGGGTTTCCAGCTAGGGTTTCAAACTAGGGTTAGGGTTTCCAGCTAGGGTTTTCAGTTAGGGTTTCAAACTAGGGTTAGGGTTTCCAGCTAGGGTTTTCAGTTAGGGTTTCAAACTAGGGTTAGGGTTTCCAGCTAGGGTTTTCAGTTAGGTTTTCAAACTAGGGTTAGGGTTTCCAGTTAGGGTTTTCAGTTAGGGTTTCAAACTAGGGTTAGGGTTTCCAGCTAGGGTTTTCAGTTAGGTTTTCAAACTAGGGTTAGGGTTTCCAGCTAGGGTTTTCAGTTAGGGTTTCAAACTAGGGTTAGGGTTTCCAGCTAGGGTTTTCAGTTAGGGTTTCAAACTAGGGTTAGGGTTTCCAGCTAGGGTTTTCAGTTAGGGTTTCAAACTAGGGTTAGGGTTTTCAGTTAGGGTTTCAAACTAGGGTTAGGGTTTCCAGCTAGGGTTTCAAACTAGGGTTAGGGTTTCCAGCTAGGGTTTTCAGTTAGGGTTTCAAACTAGGGTTAGGGTTTCCAGCTAGGGTTTTCAGTTAGGGTTTCAAACTAGGGTTAGGGTTTCCAGCTAGGGTTTTCAGTTAGGTTTTCAAACTAGGGTTAGGGTTTCCAGCTAGGGTTTTCAGTTAGGGTTTCAAACTAGGGTTAGGGTTTCCAGCTAGGGTTTTCAGTTAGGGTTTCAAACTAGGGTTAGGGTTTCCAGCTAGGGTTTTCAGTTAGGGTTTCAAACTAGGGTTAGGGTTTCCAGCTAGGGTTTTCAGTTAGGGTTTCAAACTAGGGTTAGGGTTTCCAGCTAGGGTTTTCAGTTAGGTTTTCAAACTAGGGTTAGGGTTTCCAGCTAGGGTTTTCAGTTAGGGTTTCAAACTAGGGTTAGGGTTTCCAGCTAGGGTTTTCAGTTAGGGTTTCAAACTAGGGTTAGGGTTTCCAGCTAGGGTTTTCAGTTAGGGTTTCAAACTAGGGTTAGGGTTTCCAGCTAGGGTTTTCAGTTAGGGTTTCAAACTAGGGTTAGGGTTTCAAACTAGGGTTAGGGTTTCCAGCTAGGGTTTTCAGTTAGGGTTTCAAACTAGGGTTAGGGTTTTCAGTTAGGGTTTCAAACTAGGGTTAGGGTTTCCAGCTAGGGTTTTCAGTTAGGGTTTCAAACTAGGGTTAGGGTTTCCAGCTAGGGTTTTCAGTTAGGGTTTCAAACTAGGGTTAGGGTTTCCAGCTAGGGTTTTCAGTTAGGGTTTCAAACTAGGGTTAGGGTTTCCAGCTAGGGTTTTCAGTTAGGGTTTCAAACTAGGGTTAGGGTTTCCAGCTAGGGTTTCAAACTAGGGTTAGGGTTTCCAGCTAGGGTTTTCAGTTAGGGTTTCAAACTAGGGTTAGGGTTTCCAGCTAGGGTTTTCAGTTAGGGTTTCAAACTAGGGTTAGGGTTTCCAGCTAGGGTTATCAGTTAGGGTTTCAAACTAGGGTTAGGGTTTCCAGCTAGGGTTTCAAACTAGGGTTAGGGTTTCCAGCTAGGGTTAGGGTTTTCAGCTAGGGTTTCAAACTAGGGTTAGGGTTTCCAGCTAGGGTTTTCAGTTAGGGTTTCAAACTAGGGTTAGGGTTTCCAGCTAGGGTTTTCAGTTAGGGTTTCAAACTAGGGTTAGGGTTTCCAGCTAGGGTTTTCAGTTATGGTTAGGGTTTCCAGCTAGGGTTTCAAACTAGGGTTAGGGTTTCCAGCTAGGGTTTTCAGTTAGGGTTTCAAACTAGGGTTAGGGTTTCCAGCTAGGGTTTTCAGTTAGGGTTTCAAACTAGGGTTAGGGTTTCCAGCTAGGGTTTCAAACTAGGGTTAGGGTTTCCAGCTAGGGTTTTCAGTTAGGGTTTCAAACTAGGGTTAGGGTTTCCAGCTAGGGTTTTCAGTTAGGGTTTCAAACTAGGGTTAGGGTTTCCAGCTAGGGTTTTCAGTTAGGGTTTCAAACTAGGGTTAGGGTTTCCAGCTAGGGTTTTCAGTTAGGGTTTCAAACTAGGGTTAGGGTTTCTAGCTAGGGTTTTCAGTTAGGGTTTCAAACTAGGGTTAGGGTTTCCAGCTAGGGTTTCAAACTAGGGTTAGGGTTTCCAGCTAGGGTTTCAAACTAGGGTTAGGGTTTCCAGCTAGGGTTTTCAGTTAGGGTTTCAAACTAGGGTTAGGGTTTCCAGCTAGGGTTTTCAGTTAGGGTTTCAAACTAGGGTTAGGGTTTCCAGCTAGGGTTTTCAGTTAGGGTTTCAAACTAGGGTTAGGGTTTCCAGCTAGGGTTTTCAGTTAGGGTTTCAAACTAGGGTTAGGGTTTCCAGCTAGGGTTTTCAGTTAGGGTTTCAAACTAGGGTTAGGGTTTCCAGCTAGGGTTATCAGTTAGGGTTTCAAACTAGGGTTAGGGTTTCCAGCTAGGGTTTCAAACTAGGGTTAGGGTTTCCAGCTAGGGTTAGGGTTTTCAGCTAGGGTTTCAAACTAGGGTTAGGGTTTCCAGCTAGGGTTTTCAGTTAGGGTTTCAAACTAGGGTTAGGGTTTCCAGCTAGGGTTTTCAGTTAGGGTTTCAAACTAGGGTTAGGGTTTCCAGCTAGGGTTTTCAGTTATGGTTAGGGTTTCCAGCTAGGGTTTCAAACTAGGGTTAGGGTTTCCAGCTAGGGTTTTCAGTTAGGGTTTCAAACTAGGGTTAGGGTTTCCAGCTAGGGTTTTCAGTTAGGGTTTCAAACTAGGGTTAGGGTTTCCAGCTAGGGTTTTCAGTTAGGGTTTCAAACTAGGGTTAGGGTTTCCAGCAAGGGTTTTCAGTTAGGGTTTCAAACTAGGATTAGGGTTTCCAGCTAGGGTTTTCAGTTAGGGTTTCAAACTAGGGTTAGGGTTTCCAGCTAGGGTTTTCAGTTAGGGTTTCAAACTAGGGTTAGGGTTTCCAGCTAGGGTTATCAGTTAGGGTTTCAAACTAGGGTTAGGGTTTCCAGCTAGGGTTTTCAGTTAGGGTTTCAAACTAGGGTTAGGGTTTCAAACTAGGGTTAGGGTTTCCAGCTAGGGTTTTCAGTTAGGGTTTCAAACTAGGGTTGCGGTTTCCAGCTAGGGTTTTCAGTTAGGGTTTCAAACTAGGGTTAGGGTTTCTAGCTAGGGTTTTCAGTCAGGGTTTCAAACTAGGGTTAGGGTTTCCAGCTAGGGTTTCAAACTAGGGTTAGGGTTTCCAGCTAGGGGTTCAAACTAGGGTTAGGGTTTCCAGCTAGGGTTTTCAGTTAGGGTTTCAAACTAGGGTTAGGGTTTCCAGCTAGGGTTTTCAGTTAGGGTTTCAAACTAGGGTTAGGGTTTCCAGCTAGGGTTTTCAGTTAGGGTTTCAAACTAGGGTTAGGGTTTCCAGCTAGGGTTTTCAGTTAGGGTTTCAAACTAGGGTTAGGGTTTCCAGCTAGGGTTTCAAACTAGGGTTAGGGTTTCCAGCTAGGGTTTTCAGTTAGGGTTTCAAACTAGGGTTAGGGTTTCCAGCTAGGGTTTTCAGTTAGGGTTTCAAACTACGGTTAGGGTTTCCAGCTAGGGTTTTCAGTTAGGGTTTCAAACTAGGGTTAGGGTTTCCAGCTAGGGTTTTCAGTTAGGGTTTCAAACTAGGGTTAGGGTTTCCAGCTAGGGTTTTCAGTTAGGGTTTCAAACTAGGGTTAGGGTTTCTAGCTAGGGTTTTCAGTTAGGGTTTCAAACTAGGGTTAGGGTTTCCAGCTAGGGTTTCAAACTAGGGTTAGGGTTTCCAGCTAGGGTTTCAAACTAGGGTTAGGGTTTCCAGCTAGGGTTTTCAGTTAGGGTTTCAAACTAGGGTTAGGGTTTCCAGCTTGGGTTTTCAGTTAGGGTTTCAAACTAGGGTTAGGGTTTCCAGCTAGGGTTTTCAGTTAGGGTTTCAAACTAGGGTTAGGGTTTCCAGCTAGGGTTTTCAGTTAGGGTTTCAAACTAGGGTTAGGGTTTCCAGCTAGGGTTTCAAACTAGGGTTAGGGTTTCCAGCTAGGGTTTTCAGTTAGGGTTTCAAACTAGGGTTAGGGTTTCCAGCTAGGGTTTTCAGTTAGGGTTTCAAACTAGGGTTAGGGTTTCCAGCTAGGGTTTTCAGTTAGGGTTTCAAACTAGGGTTAGGGTTTCCAGCTAGGGTTTTCAGTTAGGGTTTCAAACTAGGGTTAGGGTTTCTAGCTAGGGTTTTCAGTTAGGGTTTCAAACTAGGGTTAGGGTTTCCAGCTAGGGTTTCAAACTAGGGTTAGGGTTTCCAGCTAGGGTTTCAAACTAGGGTTAGGGTTTCCAGCTAGGGTTTTCAGTTAGGGTTTCAAACTAGGGTTAGGGTTTCCAGCTAGGGTTTTCAGTTAGGGTTTCAAACTAGGGTTAGGGTTTCCAGCTAGGGTTTTCAGTTAGGGTTTCAAACTAGGGTTAGGGTTTCCAGCTAGGGTTTTCAGTTAGGGTTTCAAACTAGGGTTAGGGTTTCCAGCTAGGGTTTCAAACTAGGGTTAGGGTTTCCAGCTAGGGTTTTCAGTTAGGGTTTCAAACTAGGGTTAGGGTTTCCAGCTAGGGTTTTCAGTTAGGGTTTCAAACTAGGATTAGGGTTTCCAGCTAGGGTTTTCAGTTAGGGTTTCAAACTAGGGTTAGGGTTTCCAGCTAGGGTTTTCAGTTAGGGTTTCAAACTAGGGTTAGGGTTTCCAGCTAGGGTTTTCAGTTAGGGTTTCAAACTAGGGTTAGGGTTTCCAGCTAGGGTTTCAAACTAGGGTTAGGGTTTCCAGCTAAGGTTTTCAGTTAGGGTTTCAAACTAGGGTTAGGGTTTCCAGCTAGGGTTTTTCAGTTAGGGTTTCAAACTCGGGTTAGGGTTTCCAGCTAGGGTTTTCAGTTAGGGTTTCAAACTAGGGTTAGGGTTTCCAGCTAGGGTTTCAAACTAGGGTTAGGGTTTCCAGCTAGGGTTTTCAGTTAGGGTTTCAAACTAGGGTTAGGGTTTCCAGCTAGGGTTTTCAGTTAGGGTTTCAAACTAGGGTTAGGGTTTCCAGCTAGGGTTTTCAGTTAGGGTTTCAAACTAGGGTTAGGGTTTCCAGCTAGGGTTTCAAACTAGGGTTAGGGTTTCCAGCTAAGGTTTTCAGTTAGGGTTTCAAACTAGGGTTAGGGTTTCCAGCTAGGGTTTTTCAGTTAGGGTTTCAAACTCGGGTTAGGGTTTCCAGCTAGGGTTTTCAGTTAGGGTTTCAAACTAGGGTTAGGGTTTCCAGCTAGGGTTTCAAACTAGGGTTAGGGTTTCCAGCTAGGGTTTTCAGTTAGGGTTTCAAACTAGGGTTAGGGTTTCCAGCTAGGGTTTTCAGTTAGGGTTTCAAACTAGGGTTAGGGTTTCCAGCTAGGGTTTTCAGTTAGGGTTTCAAACTAGGGTTAGGGTTTCCAGCTAGGGTTTTCAGTTAGGGTTTCAAACTAGGGTTAGGGTTTCCAGCTAGGGTTTTCAGTTAGGGTTTCAAACTAGGGTTAGGGTTTCCAGCTAGGGTTTTCAGTTAGAGTTTCAAACTAGGGTTAGGGTTTCAAACTAGGGTTAGGGTTTCCAGCTAGGGTTTTCAGTTAGGGTTTCAAACTAGGGTTAGGGTTTCCAGCTAGGGTTTTCAGTTAGGGTTTCAAACTAGGGTTAGGGTTTCAAACTAGGGTTAGGGTTTCCAGCTAGGGTTTTCAGTTAGGGTTTCAAACTAGGGTTAGGGTTTCCAGCTAGGGTTTCAAACTAGGGTTAGGGTTTCCAGCTAAGGTTTTCAGTTAGGGTTTCAAACTAGGGTTAGGGTTTCCAGCTAGGGTTTTTCAGTTAGGGTTTCAAACTAGGGTTAGGGTTTCAAACTAGGGTTAGGGTTTCCAGCTAGGGTTTTCAGTTAGGGTTTCAAACTAGGGTTAGGGTTTCCAGCTAGGGTTTTCAGTTAGGGTTTCAAACTAGGGTTAGAGTTTCCAGCTAGGGTTTTCAGTTAGGGTTTCAAACTAGGGTTAGGGTTTCAAACTAGGGTTAGGGTTTCCAGCTAGGGTTTTCAGTTAGGGTTTCAAACTAGGGTTAGGGTTTCCAGCTAGAGTTTTCAGTTAGGGTTTCAAACTAGGGTTAGGGTTTCCAGCTAGGGTTTTCAGTTAGGGTTTCAAACTAGGGTTAGGGTTTCCAGCTAGGGTTTTCAGTTAGGGTTTCAAACTAGGGTTAGGGTTTCCAGCTAGGGTTTTCAGTTAGGGTTTCAAACTAGGGTTAGGGTTTCAAACTAGGGTTAGGGTTTCCAGCTAGGGTTTTCAGTTAGGGTTTCAAACTAGGGTTAGGGTTTCCAGCTAGGGTTTCAAACTAGGGTTAGGGTTTCCAGCTAGGGTTTTCAGTTAGGGTTTCAAACTAGGGTTAGGGTTTTCAGTTAGGGTTTCAAACTAGGGTTAGGGTTTCCAGCTAGGGTTTCAAACTAGGGTTAGGGTTTCCAGCTAGGGTTTTCAGTTAGGGTTTCAAACTAGGGTTAGGGTTTCCAGCTAGGGTTTTCAGTTAGGGTTTCAAACTAGGGTTAGGGTTTCCAGCTAGGGTTTTCAGTTAGGGTTTCAAACTAGGGTTAGGGTTTCCAGCTAGGGTTTTCAGTTAGGGTTTCAAACTAGGGTTAGGGTTTCCAGCTAGGGTTTTCAGTTAGGGTTTCAAACTAGGGTTAGGGTTTCCAGCTAGGGTTTTCAGTTAGAGTTTCAAACTAGGGTTAGGGTTTCAAACTAGGGTTAGGGTTTCCAGCTAGGGTTTTCAGTTAGGGTTTCAAACTAGGGTTAGGGTTTCCAGCTAGGGTTTTCAGTTAGGGTTTCAAACTAGGGTTAGGGTTTCAAACTAGGGTTAGGGTTTCCAGCTAGGGTTTTCAGTTAGGGTTTCAAACTAGGGTTAGGGTTTCCAGCTAGGGTTTCAAACTAGGGTTAGGGTTTCCAGCTAAGGTTTTCAGTTAGGGTTTCAAACTAGGGTTAGGGTTTCCAGCTAGGGTTTTTCAGTTAGGGTTTCAAACTCGGGTTAGGGTTTCCAGCTAGGGTTTTCAGTTAGGGTTTCAAACTAGGGTTAGGGTTTCCAGCTAGGGTTTCAAACTAGGGTTAGGGTTTCAAACTAGGGTTAGGGTTTCCAGCTAGGGTTTTCAGTTAGCGTTTCAAACTAGGGTTAGGGTTTCAAACTAGGGTTAGGGTTTCCAGCTAGGGTTTTCAGTTAGGGTTTCAAACTAGGGTTAGGGTTTCCAGCTAGGGTTAGGGTTTCCAGCTAGGGTTTTCAGTTAGGGTTTCAAACTAGGGTTAGGGTTAGGGTTAGCTAGGGTTTTCAGTTAGGGTTTCAAACTAGGGTTAGGGTTTCCAGCTAGGGTTTTCAGTTATGGTTAGGGTTTCCAGCTAGGGTTTCAAACTAGGGTTAGGGTTTCAAACTAGGGTTAGTGTTAGGGTTAGGGTTAGGGTTAGCTAGGGTTTTCAGTTAGGGTTTCAAACTAGGGTTAGGGTTTCCAGCTAGGGTTTCAAACTAGGGTTAGGGTTTCCAGCTAGGGTTTCAAACTAGGGTTAGTGTTAGGGTTAGGGTTAGCTAGGGTTTTCAGTTAGGGTTTCAAACTAGGGTTAGGGTTTCCAGCTAGGGTTTCAAACTAGGGTTAGGGTTTCCAGCTAGGGTTAGGGTTTTCAGCTAGGGTTTCAAACTAGGGTTAGGGTTTCCAGCTAGGGTTTTCAGTTAGGGTTTCAAACTAGGGTTAGGGTTTCCAGCTAGG
This sequence comes from Filicampus tigris, assembly GCF_054856515.1. NCBI lineage: Eukaryota > Metazoa > Chordata > Actinopteri > Syngnathiformes > Syngnathidae > Filicampus > Filicampus tigris. Next base: position 34,175 of record NW_028233420.1, on the reverse strand, counting down.
GTTTTCAGTTAGGGTTTCAAACTAGGGTTAGGGTTTCCAGCTAGGGTTTTCAGTTATGGTTAGGGTTTCCAGCTAGGGTTTCAAACTAGGGTTAGGGTTTCTCGCTAGGGTTTTCAGTTAGGGTTTCAAACTAGGGTTAGGGTTTCCAGCTAGGGTTTCAAACTAGGGTTAGGGTTTCCAGCTAGGGTTTCAAACTAGGGTTAGGGTTTCCAGCTAGGGTTTTCAGTTAGGGTTTCAAACTAGGGTTAGGGTTTCCAGCTAGGGTTTTCAGTTAGGGTTTCAAACTAGGGTTAGGGTTTCCAGCTAGGGTTTTCAGTTAGGGTTTCAAACTAGGGTTAGGGTTTCCAGCTAGGGTTTTCAGTTAGGGTTTCAAACTAGGGTTAGGGTTTCCAGCTAGGGTTTCAAACTAGGGTTAGGGTTTCCAGCTAGGGTTTTCAGTTAGGGTTTCAAACTAGGGTTAGGGTTTCCAGCTAGGGTTTTCAGTTAGGGTTTCAAACTAGGGTTAGGGTTTCCAGCTAGGGTTTTCAGTTAGAGTTTCAAACTAGGGTTAGGGTTTCAAACTAGGGTTAGGGTTTCCAGCTAGGGTTTTCAGTTAGGGTTTCAAACTAGGGTTAGGGTTTCCAGCTAGGGTTTTCAGTTAGGGTTTCAAACTAGGGTTAGGGTTTCAAACTAGGGTTAGGGTTTCCAGCTAGGGTTTTCAGTTAGGGTTTCAAACTAGGGTTAGGGTTTCCAGCTAGGGTTTCAAACTAGGGTTAGGGTTTCCAGCTAAGGTTTTCAGTTAGGGTTTCAAACTAGGGTTAGGGTTTCCAGCTAGGGTTTTCAGTTAGGGTTTCAAACTCGGGTTAGGGTTTCCAGCTAGGGTTTTCAGTTAGGGTTTCAAACTAGGGTTAGGGTTTCCAGCTAGGGTTTCAAACTAGGGTTAGGGTTTCAAACTAGGGTTAGGGTTTCCAGCTAGGGTTTTCAGTTAGCGTTTCAAACTAGGGTTAGGGTTTCAAACTAGGGTTAGGGTTTCCAGCTAGGGTTTTCAGTTAGGGTTTCAAACTAGGGTTAGGGTTTCCAGCTAGGGTTAGGGTTTCCAGCTAGGATTTTCAGTTAGGGTTTCAAACTAGGGTTAGGGTTAGGGTTAGCTAGGGTTTTCAGTTAGGGTTTCAAACTAGGGTTAGGGTTTCCAGCTAGGGTTAGGGTTTCCAGCTAGGGTTTTCAGTTAGGGTTTCAAACTAGGGTTAGGGTTAGGGTTAGCTAGGGTTTTCAGTTAGGGTTTCAAACTAGGGTTAGGGTTTCAAACTAGGGTTAGTGTTAGGGTTAGGGTAAGGGTTAGCTAGGGTTTTCAGTTAGGGTTTCAAACTAGGGTTAGGGTTTCCAGCTAGGGTTTCAAACTAGGGTTAGGGTTTCCAGCTAGGGTTTCAAACTAGGGTTAGTGTTAGGGTTAGGGTTAGCTAGGGTTTTCAGTTAGGGTTTCAAACTAGGGTTAGGGTTTCCAGCTAGGGTTTCAAACTAGGGTTAGGGTTTCCAGCTAGGGTTAGGGTTTTCAGCTAGGGTTTCAAACTAGGGTTAGGGTTTCCAGCTAGGGTTTTCAGTTAGGGTTTCAAACTAGGGTTAGGGTTTCCAGCTAGGGTTTTCAGTTAGGGTTTCAAACTAGGGTTAGGGTTTCCAGCTAGGGTTTTCAGTTAGGGTTTCAAACTAGGGTTAGGGTTTCCAGCTAGGGTTTTCAGTTAGGGTTTCAAACTAGGGTTAGGGTTTCCAGCTAGGGTTTTCAGTTAGGGTTTCAAACTAGGGTTAGGGTTTCAAACTAGGGTTAGGGTTTCCAGCTAGGGTTTTCAGTTAGGGTTTCAAACTAGGGTTAGGGTTTCCAGCTAGGGTTTTCAGTTAGGGTTTCAAACTAGGGTTAGGGTTTCCAGCTAGGGTTTTCAGTTAGGGTTTCAAACTAGGGTTAGGGTTTCAAACTAGGGTTAGGGTTTCCAGCTAGGGTTTTCAGTTAGGGTTTCAAACTAGGGTTAGGGTTTCCAGCTAGGGTTTTCAGTTAGGGTTTCAAACTAGGGTTAGGGTTTCCAGCTAGGGTTTTCAGTTAGGGTTTCAAACTAGGGTTAGGGTTTCCAGCTAGGGTTTCAAACTAGGGTTAGGGTTTCAAACTAGGGTTAGGGTTTCCAGCTAGGGTTTTCAGTTAGCGTTTCAAACTAGGGTTAGGGTTTCAAACTAGGGTTAGGGTTTCCAGCTAGGGTTTTCAGTTAGGGTTTCAAACTAGGGTGAGGGTTTCCAGCTAGGGTTAGGGTTTCCAGCTAGCGTTTTCAGTTAGGGTTTCAAACTAGGGTTAGGGTTTCCAGCTAGGGTTTTCAGTTAGGGTTTCAAACTAGGGTTAGGGTTTCCAGCTAGGGTTTTCAGTTAGGGTTTCAAACTAGGGTTAGGGTTTCCAGCTAGGGTTTCAAACTAGGGTTAGGGTTTCAAACTAGGGTTAGGGTTTCCAGCTAGGGTTTTCAGTTAGCGTTTCAAACTAGGGTTAGGGTTTCAAACTAGGGTTAGGGTTTCCAGCTAGGGTTTTCAGTTAGGGTTTCAAACTAGGGTTAGGGTTTCCAGCTAGGGTTAGGGTTTCCAGCTAGGGTTTTCAGTTAGGGTTTCAAACTAGGGTTAGGGTTAGGGTTAGCTAGGGTTTTCAGTTAGGGTTTCAAACTAGGGTTAGGGTTTCCAGCTAGGGTTTTCAGTTATGGTTTCAAACTAGGGTTAGGGTTTCCAGCTAGGGTTTCAAACTAGGGTTAGGGTTTCAAACTAGGGTTAGGGTTTCCAGCTAGGGTTTTCAGTTAGCGTTTCAAACTAGGGTTAGGGTTTCAAACTAGGGTTAGGGTTTCCAGCTAGGGTTTTCAGTTAGGGTTTCAAACTAGGGTTAGGGTTTCCAGCTAGGGTTAGGGTTTCCAGCTAGGGTTTTCAGTTAGGGTTTCAAACTAGGGTTAGGGTTAGGGTTAGCTAGGGTTTTCAGTTAGGGTTTCAAACTAGGGTTAGGGTTTCCAGCTAGGGTTTTCAGTTAGGGTTTCAAACTAGGGTTAGGGTTTCCAGCTAGGGTTTTCAGTTAGGGTTTCAAACTAGGGTTAGGGTTTCCAGCTAGGGTTTTCAGTTAGGGTTTCAAACTAGGGTTAGGGTTTCCAGCTAGGGTTTTCAGTTAGGGTTTCAAACTAGGGTTAGGGTTTCCAGCTAGGGTTTTCATTTAGCGTTTCAAACTAGGGTTAGGGTTTCCAGCTAGGGTTTTCAGTTAGGGTTTCAAACTAGGGTTAGGGTTTCCAGCTAGGGTTTTCAGTTAGGGTTTCAAACTAGGGTTAGGGTTTCCAGCTAGGGTTTTCAGTTAGGGTTTCAAACTAGGGTTAGTGTTTCAAACTAGGGTTAGGGTTTCCAGCTAGGGTTTTCAGTTAGGGTTTCAAACTAGGGTTAGGGTTTCAAACTAGGGTTAGGGTTTCCAGCTAGGGTTTTCAGTTAGGGTTTCAAACTAGGGTTAGGGTTTCCAGCTAGGGTTTTCAGTTAGGGTTTCAAACTAGGGTTAGGGTTTCCAGCTAGGGTTTTCAGTTAGGGTTTCAAACTAGGGTTAGGGTTTCCAGCTAGGGTTTTCAGTTAGGGTTTCAAACTAGGGTTAGGGTTTCCAGCTAGGGTTTTCAGTTAGGGTTTCAAACTAGGATTAGGGTTTCCAGCTAGGGTTTTCAGTTAGGGTTTCAAACTAGGGTTAGGGTTTCCAGCTAGGGTTTTCAGTTAGGGTTTCAAACTAGGGTTAGGGTTTCCAGCTAGGGTTTTCAGTTAGGGTTTCAAACTAGGGTTAGGGTTTCAAACTAGGGTTAGGGTTTCCAGCTAGGGTTTTCAGTTAGGGTTTCAAACTAGGGTTAGGGTTTTCAGTTAGGGTTTCAAACTAGGGTTAGGGTTTCCAGCTAGGGTTTTCAGTTAGGGTTTCAAACTAGGGTTAGGGTTTCCAGCTAGGGTTTTCAGTTAGGTTTTCAAACTAGGGTTAGGGTTTCCAGCTAGGGTTTTCAGTTAGGGTTTCAAACTAGGGTTAGGGTTTCCAGCTAGGGTTTACAGTTAGGGTTTCAAACTAGGGTTAGGGTTTCCAGCTAGGGTTTTCAGTTAGGGTTTCAAACTAGGGTTAGGGTTTCCAGCTAGGGTTATCAGTTAGGGTTTCAAACTAGGGTTAGGGTTTCCAGCTAGGGTTTTCAGTTAGGGTTTCAAACTAGGGTTAGGGTTTCAAACTAGGGTTAGGGTTTCCAGCTAGGGTTTTCAGTTAGGGTTTCAAACTAGGGTTAGGGTTTCCAGCTAGGGTTTTCAGTTAGGGTTTCAAACTAGGGTTAGGGTTTCCAGCTAGGGTTTTCAGTTAGGGTTTCAAACTAGGGTTAGGGTTTCTAGCTAGGGTTTTCAGTTAGGGTTTCAAACTAGGGTTAGGGTTTCCAGCTAGGGTTTTCAGTTAGGGTTTCAAACTAGGGTTAGGGTTTCCAGCTAGGGTTTTCAGTTAGGGTTTCAAACTAGGGTTAGGGTTTCCAGCTAGGGTTTTCAGTTAGGGTTTCAAACTAGGGTTAGAGTTTCCAGCTAGGGTTTTCAGTTAGGGTTTCAAACTAGGGTTAGGGTTTCAAACTAGGGTTAGGGTTTCCAGCTAGGGTTTTCAGTTAGGGTTTCAAACTAGGGTTAGGGTTTCCAGCTAGGGTTTTCAGTTAGGGTTTCAAACTAGGGTTAGGGTTTCCAGCTAGAGTTTTCAGTTAGGGTTTCAAACTAGGGTTAGGGTTTCCAGCTAGGGTTTTCAGTTAGGGTTTCAAACTAGGGTTAGGGTTTCCAGCTAGGGTTTTCAGTTAGGGTTTCAAACTAGGGTTAGGGTTTCCAGCTAGGGTTTTCAGTTAGGGTTTCAAACTAGGGTTAGGGTTAGGGTTAGCTAGGGTTTTCAGTTAGGGTTTCAAACTAGGGTTAGGGTTTCCAGCTAGGGTTTTCAGTTATGGTTAGGGTTTCCAGCTAGGGTTTCAAACTAGGGTTAGGGTTTCAAACTAGGGTTAGTGTTAGGGTTAGGGTTAGGGTTAGCTAGGGTTTTCAGTTAGGGTTTCAAACTAGGGTTAGGGTTTTCAGTTAGGGTTTCAAACTAGGGTTAGGGTTTCCAGCTAGGGTTTTCAGTTAGGGTTTCAAACTAGGGTTAGGGTTTCCAGCTAGGGTTTTCAGTTAGGGTTTCAAACTAGGGTTAGGGTTTCCAGCTAGGGTTTTCAGTTAGGGTTTCAAACTAGGGTTAGGGTTTCCAGCTAGGGTTTCAAACTAGGGTTAGGGTTTCCAGCTAGGGTTTTCAGTTAGGGTTTCAAACTAGGGTTAGGGTTTCCAGCTAGGGTTTTCAGTTAGGGTTTCAAACTAGGGTTAGGGTTTCCAGCTAGGGTTTTCAGTTAGGGTTTCAAACTAGGGTTAGGGTTTCCAGGTAGGGTTTTCAGTTAGGGTTTCAAACTAGGGTTAGAGTTTCCAGCTAGGGTTTTCAGTTAGGGTTTCAAACTAGGGTTAGGGTTTCAAACTAGGGTTAGGGTTTCCAGCTAGGGTTTTCAGTTAGGGTTTCAAACTAGGGTTAGGGTTTCAAACTAGGGTTAGGGTTTCCAGCTAGGGTTTTCAGTTAGGGTTTCAAACTAGGGTTAGGGTTAGCTAGGGTTTTCAGTTAGGGTTTCAAACTAGGGTTAGGGTTTCCAGCTAGGGTTTCAAACTAGGGTTAGGGTTTCCAGCTAGGGTTTCAAACTAGGGTTAGTGTTAGGGTTAGGGTTAGCTAGGGTTTTCAGTTAGGGTTTCAAACTAGGGTTAGGGTTTCCAGCTAGGGTTTTCAGTTAGGGTTTCAAACTAGGGTTAGGGTTTCCAGCTAGGGTTTTCAGTTAGGGTTTCAAACTAGGGTTAGGGTTTCCAGCTAGGGTTTCAAACTAGGGTTAGGGTTTCCAGCTAGGGTTTTCAGTTAGGGTTTCAAACTAGGGTTAGGGTTTTCAGTTAGGGTTTCAAACTAGGGTTAGGGTTTCCAGCTAGGGTTTCAAACTAGGGTTAGGGTTTCCAGCTAGGGTTTTCAGTTAGGGTTTCAAACTAGGGTTAGGGTTTCCAGCTAGGGTTTTCAGTTAGGGTTTCAAACTAGGGTTAGGGTTTCCAGCTAGGGTTTTCAGTTAGGGTTTCAAACTAGGGTTAGGGTTTCCAGCTAGGGTTTCAAACTAGGGTTAGGGTTTCCAGCTAGGGTTTTCAGTTAGGGTTTCAAACTAGGGTTAGGGTTTCCAGCTAGGGTTTTCAGTTAGGGTTTCAAACTAGGGTTAGGGTTAGCTAGGGTTTTCAGTTAGGGTTTCAAACTAGGGTTAGGGTTTCCAGCTAGGGTTTCAAACTAGGGTTAGGGTTTCCAGCTAGGGTTTCAAACTAGGGTTAGTGTTAGGGTTAGGGTTAGCTAGGGTTTTCAGTTAGGGTTTCAAACTAGGGTTAGGGTTTCCAGCTAGGGTTTCAAACTAGGGTTAGGGTTTCCAGCTAGGGTTAGGGTTTTCAGCTAGGGTTTCAAACTAGGGTTAGGGTTTCCAGCTAGGGTTTTCAGTTAGGGTTTCAAACTAGGGTTAGGGTTTCAAACTAGGGTTAGGGTTTCCAGCTAGGGTTTTCAGTTAGGGTTTCAAAGTAGGGTTAGGGTTTCCAGCTAGGGTTTTCAGTTAGGGTTTCAAACTAGGGTTAGGGTTTCCAGCTAGGGTTTTCAGTTAGGGTTTCAAACTAGGGTTAGGGTTTCCAGCTAGGGTTTTCAGTTAGGGTTTCAAACTAGGGTTAGGGTTTCCAGCTAGGGTTTTCAGTTAGGGTTTCAAACTAGGGTTAGGGTTTCAAACTAGGGTTAGGGTTTCCAGCTAGGGTTTTCAGTTAGGGTTTCAAACTAGGGTTAGGGTTTCCAGCTAGGGTTTTCAGTTAGGGTTTCAAACTAGGGTTAGGGTTTCAAACTAGGGTTAGGGTTTCCAGCTAGGGTTTTCAGTTAGGGTTTCAAACTAGGGTTAGGGTTTTCAGTTAGGGTTTCAAACTAGGGTTAGGGTTTCCAGCTAGGGTTTTCAGTTAGGGTTTCAAACTAGGGTTAGGGTTTCCAGCTAGGGTTTTCAGTTAGGTTTTCAAACTAGGGTTAGGGTTTCCAGCTAGGGTTTTCAGTTAGGGTTTCAAACTAGGGTTAGGGTTTCCAGCTAGGGTTTACAGTTAGGGTTTCAAACTAGGGTTAGGGTTTCCAGCTAGGGTTTTCAGTTAGGGTTTCAAACTAGGGTTAGGGTTTCCAGCTAGGGTTATCAGTTAGGGTTTCAAACTAGGGTTAGGGTTTCCAGCTAGGGTTTTCAGTTAGGGTTTCAAACTAGGGTTAGGGTTTCAAACTAGGGTTAGGGTTTCCAGCTAGGGTTTTCAGTTAGGGTTTCAAACTAGGGTTAGGGTTTCCAGCTAGGGTTTTCAGTTAGGGTTTCAAACTAGGGTTAGGGTTTCCAGCTAGGGTTTTCAGTTAGGGTTTCAAACTAGGGTTAGGGTTTCTAGCTAGGGTTTTCAGTTAGGGTTTCAAACTAGGGTTAGGGTTTCCAGCTAGGGTTTTCAGTTAGGGTTTCAAACTAGGGTTAGGGTTTCCAGCTAGGGTTTTCAGTTAGGGTTTCAAACTAGGGTTAGGGTTTCCAGCTAGGGTTTTCAGTTAGGGTTTCAAACTAGGGTTAGAGTTTCCAGCTAGGGTTTTCAGTTAGGGTTTCAAACTAGGGTTAGGGTTTCAAACTAGGGTTAGGGTTTCCAGCTAGGGTTTTCAGTTAGGGTTTCAAACTAGGGTTAGGGTTTCCAGCTAGGGTTTTAAGTTAGGGTTTCAAACTAGGGTTAGGGTTTCCAGCTAGAGTTTTCAGTTAGGGTTTCAAACTAGGGTTAGGGTTTCCAGCTAGGGTTTTCAGTTAGGGTTTCAAACTAGGGTTAGGGTTTCCAGCTAGGGTTTTCAGTTAGGGTTTCAAACTAGGGTTAGGGTTTCCAGCTAGGGTTTTCAGTTAGGGTTTCAAACTAGGGTTAGGGTTAGGGTTAGCTAGGGTTTTCAGTTAGGGTTTCAAACTAGGGTTAGGGTTTCCAGCTAGGGTTTTCAGTTATGGTTAGGGTTTCCAGCTAGGGTTTCAAACTAGGGTTAGGGTTTCAAACTAGGGTTAGTGTTAGGGTTAGGGTTAGGGTTAGCTAGGGTTTTCAGTTAGGGTTTCAAACTAGGGTTAGGGTTTTCAGTTAGGGTTTCAAACTAGGGTTAGGGTTTCCAGCTAGGGTTTTCAGTTAGGGTTTCAAACTAGGGTTAGGGTTTCCAGCTAGGGTTTTCAGTTAGGGTTTCAAACTAGGGTTAGGGTTTCCAGCTAGGGTTTTCAGTTAGGGTTTCAAACTAGGGTTAGGGTTTCCAGCTAGGGTTTCAAACTAGGGTTAGGGTTTCCAGCTAGGGTTTTCAGTTAGGGTTTCAAACTAGGGTTAGGGTTTCCAGCTAGGGTTTTCAGTTAGGGTTTCAAACTAGGGTTAGGGTTTCCAGCTAGGGTTTTCAGTTAGGGTTTCAAACTAGGGTTAGGGTTTCCAGGTAGGGTTTTCAGTTAGGGTTTCAAACTAGGGTTAGAGTTTCCAGCTAGGGTTTTCAGTTAGGGTTTCAAACTAGGGTTAGGGTTTCAAACTAGGGTTAGGGTTTCCAGCTAGGGTTTTCAGTTAGGGTTTCAAACTAGGGTTAGGGTTTCAAACTAGGGTTAGGGTTTCCAGCTAGGGTTTTCAGTTAGGGTTTCAAACTAGGGTTAGGGTTAGCTAGGGTTTTCAGTTAGGGTTTCAAACTAGGGTTAGGGTTTCCAGCTAGGGTTTCAAACTAGGGTTAGGGTTTCCAGCTAGGGTTTCAAACTAGGGTTAGTGTTAGGGTTAGGGTTAGCTAGGGTTTTCAGTTAGGGTTTCAAACTAGGGTTAGGGTTTCCAGCTAGGGTTTTCAGTTAGGGTTTCAAACTAGGGTTAGGGTTTCCAGCTAGGGTTTTCAGTTAGGGTTTCAAACTAGGGTTAGGGTTTCCAGCTAGGGTTTCAAACTAGGGTTAGGGTTTCCAGCTAGGGTTTTCAGTTAGGGTTTCAAACTAGGGTTAGGGTTTTCAGTTAGGGTTTCAAACTAGGGTTAGGGTTTCCAGCTAGGGTTTCAAACTAGGGTTAGGGTTTCCAGCTAGGGTTTTCAGTTAGGGTTTCAAACTAGGGTTAGGGTTTCCAGCTAGGGTTTTCAGTTAGGGTTTCAAACTAGGGTTAGGGTTAGCTAGGGTTTTCAGTTAGGGTTTCAAACTAGGGTTAGGGTTTCCAGCTAGGGTTTCAAACTAGGGTTAGGGTTTCCAGCTAGGGTTTCAAACTAGGGTTAGTGTTAGGGTTAGGGTTAGCTAGGGTTTTCAGTTAGGGTTTCAAACTAGGGTTAGGGTTTCCAGCTAGGGTTTCAAACTAGGGTTAGGGTTTCCAGCTAGGGTTAGGGTTTTCAGCTAGGGTTTCAAACTAGGGTTAGGGTTTCCAGCTAGGGTTTTCAGTTAGGGTTTCAAACTAGGGTTAGGGTTTCAAACTAGGGTTAGGGTTTCCAGCTAGGGTTTTCAGTTAGGGTTTCAAAGTAGGGTTAGGGTTTCCAGCTAGGGTTTTCAGTTAGGGTTTCAAACTAGGGTTAGGGTTTCCAGCTAGGGTTTTCAGTTAGGGTTTCAAACTAGGGTTAGGGTTTCCAGCTAGGGTTTTCAGTTAGGGTTTCAAACTAGGGTTAGGGTTTCCAGCTAGGGTTTTCAGTTAGGGTTTCAAACTAGGGTTAGGGTTTCAAACTAGGGTTAGGGTTTCCAGCTAGGGTTTTCAGTTAGGGTTTCAAACTAGGGTTAGGGTTTCCAGCTAGGGTTTTCAGTTAGGGTTTCAAACTAGGGTTAGGGTTTCCAGCTAGGGTTTTCAGTTAGGGTTTCAAACTAGGGTTAGGGTTTCAAACTAGGGTTAGGGTTTCCAGCTAGGGTTTTCAGTTAGGGTTTCAAACTAGGGTTAGGGTTTCCAGCTAGGGTTTTCAGTTAGGGTTTCAAACTAGGGTTAGGGTTTCCAGCTAGGGTTTTCAGTTAGGGTTTCAAACTAGGGTTAGGGTTTCCAGCTAGGGTTTTCAGTTAGGGTTTCAAACTAGGGTTAGGGTTTCCAGCTAGGGTTTTCAGTTAGGGTTTCAAACTAGGGTTAGGGTTTCCAGCTAGGGTTTCAAACTAGGGTTAGGGTTTCCAGCTAGGGTTTTCAGTTAGGGTTTCAAACTAGGGTTAGGGTTTCCAGCTAGGGTTTTCAGTTAGGGTTTCAAACTAGGGTTAGGGTTTCCAGCTAGGGTTTTCAGTTAGGGTTTCAAACTAGGGTTAGGGTTTCCAGCTAGGGTTTTCAGTTAGGGTTTCAAACTAGGGTTAGGGTTTCAAACAAGGGTTAGGGTTTCCAGCTAGGGTTTTCAGTTAGGGTTTCAAACTAGGGTTAGGGTTTCCAGCTAGGGTTTTCAGTTAGGGTTTCAAACTAGGGTTAGGGTTTCAAACTAGGGTTTTCAGTTAGGGTTTCAAACTAGGGTTAGGGTTTCCAGCTAGGGTTTCAAACTAGGGTTAGGGTTTCCAGCTAGGGTTTTCAGTTAGGGTTTCAAACTAGGGTTAGGGTTTCCAGCTAGGGTTTTCAGTTAGGGTTTCAAACTAGGGTTAGGGTTTCCAGCTAGGGTTTTCAGTTAGGGTTTCAAACTAGGGTTAGGGTTTCCAGCTAGGGTTTTCAGTTAGGGTTTCAAACTAGGGTTAGGGTTTCCAGCTAGGGTTTTCAGTTAGGGTTTCAAACTAGGGTTAGGGTTTCCAGCTAGGGTTTTCAGTTAGGGTTTCAAACTAGGGTTAGGGTTAGGGTTAGCTAGGGTTTTCAGTTAGGGTTTCAAACTAGGGTTAGGGTTTCCAGCTAGGGTTTTCAGTTATGGTTAGGGTTTCCAGCTAGGGTTTCAAACTAGGGTTAGGGTTTCAAACTAGGGTTAGTGTTAGGGTTAGGGTTAGGGTTAGCTAGGGTTTTCAGTTAGGGTTTCAAACTAGGGTTAGGGTTTTCAGTTAGGGTTTCAAACTAGGGTTAGGGTTTCCAGCTAGGGTTTTCAGTTAGGGTTTCAAACTAGGGTTAGGGTTTCAGCTAGGGTTTTCAGTTAGGGTTTCAAACTAGGGTTAGGGTTTCCAGCTAGGGTTTTCAGTTAGGGTTTCAAACTAGGGTTAGGGTTTCCAGCTAGGGTTTTCAGTTAGGGTTTCAAACTAGGGTTAGGGTTTCCAGCTAGGGTTTTCAGTTAGGGTTTCAAACTAGGGTTAGGGTTTCCAGCTAGGGTTTTCAGTTAGGGTTTCAAACTAGGGTTAGGGTTTTCAGTTAGGGTTTCAAACTAGGGTTAGGGTTTCCAGCTAGGGTTTCAAACTAGGGTTTCAAACTAGGGTTAGGGTTTCTAGCTAGGGTTTTCAGTTAGGGTTTCAAACTAGGGTTAGGGTTTTCAGTTAGGGTTTCAAACTAGGGTTAGGGTTTCCAGCTAGGGTTTTCAGTTAGGGTTTCAAACTAGGGTTAGGGTTTCCAGCTAGGGTTTTCAGTTAGGGTTTCAAACTAGGGTTAGGGTTTCAAACTAGGGTTAGGGTTTCCAGCTAGGGTTTTCAGTTAGGGTTTCAAACTAGGGTTAGGGTTTCCAGCTAGGGTTTCAAACTAGGGTTAGGGTTTTCAGCTAGGGTTTTCAGTTAGGGTTTCAAACTAGGGTTAGGGTTTCCAGCTAGGGTTTTCAGTTAGGGTTTCAAACTAGGGTTAGGGTTTCTAGCTAGGGTTTTCAGTTAGGGTTTCAAACTAGGGTTAGGGTTTCCAGCTAGGGTTTTCAGTTAGGGTTTCAAACTAGGGTTAGGGTTTCCAGCTAGGGTTTTCAGTTAGGGTTTCAAACTAGGGTTAGGGTTTCCAGCTAGGGTTTTCAGTTAGGGTTTCAAACTAGGGTTAGGGTTTCCAGCTAGGGTTTTCAGTTAGGGTTTCAAACTAGGGTTAGGGTTTTCAGTTAGGGTTTCAAACTAGGGTTAGGGTTTCCAGCTAGGGTTTCAAACTAGGGTTTCAAACTAGGGTTAGGGTTTCTAGCTAGGGTTTTCAGTTAGGGTTTCAAACTAGGGTTAGGGTTTCCAGCTAGGGTTTCAAACTAGGGTTAGGGTTTCCAGCTAGGGTTTCAAACTAGGGTTAGGGTTTCCAGCTAGGGTTTTCAGTTAGGGTTTCAAACTAGGGTTAGGGTTTCCAGCTAGGGTTTTCAGTTAGGGTTTCAAACTAGGGTTAGGGTTTCCAGCTAGGGTTTTCAGTTAGGGTTTCAAACTAGGGTAAGGGTTTCCAGCTAGGGTTTCAAACTAGGGTTAGGGTTTCCAGCTAGGGTTTTCAGTTAGGGTTTCAAACTAGGGTTAGGGTTTCCAGCTAGGGTTTTCAGTTAGGGTTTCAAACTAGGGTTAGGGTTTCCAGCTAGGGTTTTCAGTTAGGGTTTCAAAGTAGGGTTAGGGTTTCCAGCTAGGGTTTTCAGTTAGGGTTTCAAACTAGGGTTAGGGTTTCCAGCTAGGGTTTTCAGTTAGGGTTTCAAACTAGGGTTAGGGTTTCCAGCTAGGGTTTTCAGTTAGGGTTTCAAACTAGGGTTAGGGTTTCCAGCTAGGGTTTTCAGTTAGGATTTCAAACTAGGGTTAGGGTTTCCAGCTAGGGTTTTCAGTTAGGGTTTCAAACTAGGGTTAGGGTTTCAAACTAGGGTTAGGGTTTCCAGCTAGGGTTTTCAGTTAGGGTTTCAAACTAGGGTTAGGGTTTCCAGCTAGGGTTTTCAGTTAGGGTTTCAAACTAGGGTTAGGGTTTCCAGCTAGGGTTTTCAGTTAGGGTTTCAAACTAGGGTTAGGGTTTCCAGCTAGGGTTTTCAGTTAGGGTTTCAAACTAGGGTTAGGGTTTCAAACTAGGGTTAGGGTTTCCAGCTAGGGTTTTCAGTTAGGGTTTCAAACTAGGGTTAGGGTTTCCAGCTAGGGTTTTCAGTTAGGTTTTCAAACTAGGGTTAGGGTTTCCAGCTAGGGTTTTCAGTTAGGGTTTCAAACTAGGGTTAGGGTTTCCAGTTAGGGTTTCAAACTAGGGTTAGGGTTTCCAGCTAGGGTTTTCAGTTAGGGTTTCAAACTAGGGTTAGGGTTTCCAGCTAGGGTTTTCAGTTAGGGTTTCAAACTAGGGTTAGGGTTTCCAGCTAGGGTTTTCAGTTAGGGTTTCAAACTAGGGTTAGGGTTTCCAGCTAGGGTTTTCAGTTAGGGTTTCAAACTAGGGTTAGGGTTTCCAGCTAGGGTTTTCAGTTAGGGTTTCAAACTAGGGTTAGGGTTTCCAGCTAGGGTTTTCAGTTAGGGTTTCAAACTAGGGTTAGGGTTTCCAGCTAGGGTTTTCAGTTAGTGTTTCAAACTAGGGTTAGGGTTAGGGTTAGCTAGGGTTTTCAGTTAGGGTTTCAAACTAGGGTTAGGGTTTCCAGCTAGGGTTTTAAGTTATGGTTAGGGTTTCCAGCTAGGGTTTCAAACTAGGGTTAGGGTTTCAAACTAGGGTTAGTGTTAGGGTTAGGGTTAGGGTTAGCTAGGGTTTTCAGTTAGGGTTTCAAACTAGGGTAAGGGTTTTCAGTTAGGGTTTCAAACTAGGGTTAGGGTTTCCAGCTAGGGTTTTCAGTTAGGGTTTCAAACTAGGGTTAGGGTTTCAGCTAGGGTTTTCAGTTAGGGTTTCAAACTAGGGTTAGGGTTTCCAGCTAGGGTTTTCAGTTAGGGTTTCAAACTAGGGTTAGGGTTTCCAGCTAGGGTTTTCAGTTAGGGTTTCAAACTAGGGTTAGGGTTTCCAGCTAGGGTTTTCAGTTAGGGTTTCAAACTAGGGTTAGGGTTTCCAGCTAGGGTTTTCAGTTAGGGTTTCAAACTAGGGTTAGGGTTTCAAACTAGGGTTAGGGTTTCCAGCTAGGGTTTTCAGTTAGGGTTTCAAACTAGGGTTAGGGTTTCCAGCTAGGGTTAGGGTTTCCAGCTAGTGTTTTCAGTTAGGGTTTCAAACTAGGGTTAGGGTTTCCAGCTAGGGTTTCAAACTAGGGTTAGGGTTTCCAGCTAGGGTTTTCAGTTAGGGTTTCAAACTAGGGTTAGGGTTTCCAGCTAGGGTTTTCAGTTAGGGTTTCAAACTAGGGTTAGGGTTTCCAGCTAGGGTTTTCAGTTAGGGTTTCAAACTAGGGTTAGGGTTTCCAGCTAGGGTTTTCAGTTAGGGTTTCAAACTAGGGTTAGGGTTTCCAGCTAGGGTTTTCAGTTAGGGTTTCAAACTACGGTTAGGGTTTCCAGCTAGGGTTTTCAGTTAGGGTTTCAAACTAGGGTTAGGGTTTCAAACTAGGGTTAGGGTTTCCAGCTAGGGTTTTCAGTTAGGGTTTCAAACTAGGGTTAGGGTTTCCAGCTAGGGTTTTCAGTTAGGGTTTCAAACTAGGGTTAGGGTTTCCAGCTAGGGTTTTCAGTTAGGGTTTCAAACTAGGGTTAGGGTTTCCAGCTAGGGTTTTCAGTTAGGGTTTCAAACTAGGGTTAGGGTTTCCAGCTAGGGTTTCAAACTAGGGTTAGGGTTTCCAGCTAGGGTTTTCAGTTAGGGTTTCAAACTAGGGTTAGGGTTTCCAGCTAGGGTTTTCAGTTAGGGTTTCAAACTAGGGTTAGGGTTTCCAGCTAGGGTTTTCAGTTAGGGTTTCAAACTAGGGTTAGGGTTTCCAGCTGGGGTTTTCAGTTAGGGTTTCAAACTAGGGTTAGGGTTTCCAGCTAGGGTTTTCAGTTAGGGTTTCAAACTAGGGTTAGGGTTTCCAGCTAGGGTTTTCAGTTAGGGTTTCAAACTAGGGTTAGGGTTTCCAGCTAGGGTTTTCAGTTAGGGTTTCAAACTAGGGTTAGGGTTTCCAGCTAGGGTTTCAAACTAGGGTTAGGGTTTCCAGCTAGGGTTTTCAGTTAGGGTTTCAAACTAGGGTTAGGGTTTCCAGCTAGGGTTTTCAGTTAGGGTTTCAAACTAGGGTTAGGGTTTCCAGCTAGGGTTTTCAGTTAGGGTTTCAAACTAGGGTTAGGGTTTCCAGCTAGGGTTTTCAGTTAGGGTTTCAAACTAGGGTTAGGGTTTCCAGCTAGGGTTTTCAGTTAGGGTTTCAAACTAGGGTTAGGGTTTCCAGCTAGGGTTTCAAACTAGGGTTAGGGTTTCCAGCTAGGGTTTTCAGTTAGGGTTTCAAACTAGGGTTAGGGTTTCCAGCTAGGGTTTTCAGTTAGGGTTTCAAACTAGGGTTAGGGTTTCCAGCTAGGGTTTTCAGTTAGGGTTTCAAACTAGGGTTAGGGTTTCCAGCTAGGGTTTTCAGTTAGGGTTTCAAACTAGGGTTAGGGTTTCCAGCTAGGGTTTTCAGTTAGGGTTTCAAACTAGGGTTAGGGTTTCCAGCTAGGGTTTTCAGTTAGGGTTTCAAACTAGGGTTAGGGTTTTCAGTTAGGGTTTCAAACTAGGGTTTGGGTTTCCAGCTAGGGTTTTCAGTTAGGGTTTCAAACTAGGGTTAGGGTTTCCAGCTAGGGTTTTCAGTTAGGTTTTCAAACTAGGGTTAGGGTTTCCAGCTAGGGTTTTCAGTTAGGGTTTCAAACTAGGGTTAGGGTTTCCAGCTAGGGTTTTCAGTTAGGGTTTCAAACTAGGGTTAGGGTTTCCAGCTAGGGTTTTCAGTTAGGGTTTCAAACTAGGGTTAGGGTTTCAAACTAGGGTTAGGGTTTCCAGCTAGGGTTTTCAGTTAGGGTTTCAAACTAGGGTTAGGGTTTCCAGCTAGGGTTTTCAGTTAGGGTTTCAAACTAGGGTTAGGGTTTCCAGCTAGAGTTTTCAGTTAGGGTTTCAAACTAGGGTTAGAGTTTCCAGCTAGGGTTTTCAGTTAGGGTTTCAAACTAGGGTTAGGGTTTCAAACTAGGGTTAGGGTTTCCAGCTAGGGTTTTCAGTTAGGGTTTCAAACTAGGGTTAGGGTTTCCAGCTAGGGTTTTCAGTTAGGGTTTCAAACTAGGGTTAGGGTTTCTAGCTAGGGTTTTCAGTTAGGGTTTCAAACTAGGGTTAGGGTTTCCAGCTAGGGTTTCAAACTAGGGTTAGGGTTTCCAGCTAGGGTTTCAAACTAGGGTTAGGGTTTCCAGCTAGGGTTTTCAGTTAGGGTTTCAAACTAGGGTTAGGGTTTCCAGCTAGGGTTTTCAGTTAGGGTTTCAAACTAGGGTTAGGGTTTCCAGCTAGGGTTTTCAGTTAGGGTTTCAAACTAGGGTTAGGGTTTCCAGCTAGGGTTTTCAGTTAGGGTTTCAAACTAGGGTTAGGGTTTCCAGCTAGGGTTTTCAGTTAGGGTTTCAAACTAGGGTTAGGGTTTCCAGCTAGGGTTTTCAGTTAGGGTTTCAAACTAGGGTTAGGGTTTCCAGCTAGGGTTTTCAGTTAGGGTTTCAAACTAGGGTTAGGGTTTCCAGCTAGGGTTTTCAGTTAGGGTTTCAAACTAGGGTTAGGGTTTCAAACTAGGGTTAGGGTTTCCAGCTAGGGTTTTCAGTTAGGGTTTCAAACTAGGGTTAGGGTTTCCAGCTAGGGTTTTCAGTTAGGGTTTCAAACTAGGGTTAGGGTTTCCAGCTAGGGTTTTCAGTTAGGGTTTCAAACTAGGGTTAGGGTTTCCAGCTAGGGTTTTCAGTTAGGGTTTCAAACTAGGGTTAGTGTTTCAAACTAGGGTTAGGGTTTCCAGCTAGGGTTTTCAGTTAGGGTTTCAAACTAGGGTTAGGGTTTCCAGCTAGGGTTTTCAGTTAGGGTTTCAAACTAGGGTTAGGGTTTCCAGCTAGGGTTTTCAGTTAGGGTTTCAAACTAGGGTTAGGGTTTCCAGCTAGGGTTTTCAGTTAGGGTTTCAAACTAGGGTTAGGGTTTCCAGCTAGGGTTTTCAGTTAGGGTTTCAAACTAGGGTTAGTGTTTCAAACTAGGGTTAGGGTTTCCAGCTAGGGTTTTCAGTTAGGGTTTCAAACTAGGGTTAGGGTTTCCAGCTAGGGTTTTCAGTTAGGGTTTCAAACTAGGGTTAGGGTTTCCAGCTAGGGTTTTCAGTTAGGGTTTCAAACTAGGGTTAGGGTTTCCAGCTAGGGTTTTCAGTTAGGGTTTCAAACTAGGGTTAGTGTTTCAAACTAGGGTTAGGGTTTCCAGCTAGGGTTTTCAGTTAGGGTTTCAAACTAGGGTTAGGGTTTCCAGCTAGGGTTTTCAGTTAGGGTTTCAAACTAGGGTTAGGGTTTCAAACTAGGGTTAGGGTTTCCAGCTAGGGTTTTCAGTTAGGGTTTCAAACTAGGGTTAGGGTTTCAAACTAGGGTTAGGGTTTCCAGCTAGGGTTTTCAGTTAGGGTTTCAAACTAGGGTTAGGGTTTCAAACTAGGGTTAGGGTTTCCAGTTAGGGTTTCAAACTAGGGTTAGGGTTTCCAGCTAGGGTTTTCAGTTAGGGTTTCAAACTAGGGTTAGGGTTTCCAGCTAGGGTTTTCAGTTAGGGTTTCAAACTAGGGTTAGGGTTTCCAGCTAGGGTTTTCAGTTAGGGTTTCAAACTAGGGTTAGGGTTTCCAGCTAGGGTTTTCAGTTAGGGTTTCAAACTAGGGTTAGGGTTTCCAGCTAGGGTTTTCAGTTAGGGTTTCAAACTAGGGTTAGGGTTTCAGCTAGGGTTTTCAGTTAGGGTTTCAAACTAGGGTTAGGGTTTCCAGCTAGGGTTTTCAGTTAGGGTTTCAAACTACGGTTAGGGTTTCCAGCTAGGGTTTTCAGTTAGGGTTTCAAACTAGGGTTAGGGTTTCCAGCTAGGGTTTTCAGTTAGGGTTTCAGACTAGGGTTAGGGTTTCCAGCTAGGGTTTTCAGTTAGGGTTTCAAACTAGGGTTAGGGTTTCTAGCTAGGGTTTTCAGTTAGGGTTTCAAACTAGGGTTAGGGTTTCCAGCTAGGGTTTCAAACTAGGGTTAGGGTTTCCAGCTAGGGTTTCAAACTAGGGTTAGGGTTTCCAGCTAGGGTTTTCAGTTAGGGTTTCAAACTAGGGTTAGGGTTTCCAGCTAGGGTTTTCAGTTAGGGTTTCAAACTAGGGTTAGGGTTTCCAGCTAGGGTTTTCAGTTAGGGTTTCAAACTAGGGTTAGGGTTTCCAGCTACGGTTTCAAACTAGGGTTAGGGTTTCCAGCTAGGGTTTTCAGTTAGGGTTTCAAACTAGGGTTAGGGTTTCCAGCTAGGGTTTTCAGTTAGGGTTTCAAACTAGGGTTAGGGTTTCCAGCTAGGGTTTTCAGTTAGGGTTTCAAACTAGGGTTAGGGTTTCCAGCTAGGGTTTTCAGTTAGGGTTTCAAACTAGGGTTAGGGTTTCAAACTAGGGTTAGGGTTTCCAGCTAGGGTTTTCAGTTAGGGTTTCAAACTAGGGTTAGGGTTTCCAGCTAGGGTTTTCAGTTAGGGTTTCAAACTAGGGTTAGGGTTTCCAGCTAGGGTTTTCAGTTAGGGTTTCAAACTAGGGTTAGGGTTTCCAGCTAGGGTTTTCAGTTAGGGTTTCAAACTAGGGTTAGTGTTTCAAACTAGGGTTAGGGTTTCCAGCTAGGGTTTTCAGTTAGGGTTTCAAACTAGGGTTAGGGTTTCCAGCTAGGGTTTTCAGTTAGGGTTTCAAACTAGGGTTAGGGTTTCAAACTAGGGTTAGGGTTTCCAGCTAGGGTTTTCAGTTAGGGTTTCAAACTAGGGTTAGGGTTTCAAACTAGGGTTAGGGTTTCCAGCTAGGGTTTTCAGTTAGGGTTTCAAACTAGGGTTAGTGTTTCAAACTAGGGTTAGGGTTTCCAGCTAGGGTTTTCAGTTAGGGTTTCAAACTAGGGTTAGGGTTTCAAACTAGGGTTAGGGTTTCCAGCTAGGGTTTTCAGTTAGGGTTTCAAACTAGGGTTAGGGTTTCCAGCTAGGGTTTTCAGTTAGGGTTTCAAACTAGGGTTAGGGTTTCCAGCTAGGGTTTCAAACTAGGGTTAGGGTTTCCAGCTAGGGTTTTCAGTTAGGGTTTCAAACTAGGGTTAGGGTTTTCAGTTAGGGTTTCAAACTAGGGTTAGGGTTTCCAGCTAGGGTTTCAAACTAGGGTTAGGGTTTCCAGCTAGGGTTTTCAGTTAGGGTTTCAAACTAGGGTTAGGGTTTCCAGCTAGGGTTTTCAGTTAGGGTTTCAAACTAGGGTTAGGGTTTCCAGCTAGGGTTTTCAGTTAGGGTTTCAAACTAGGGTTAGGGTTTCCAGCTAGGGTTTCAAACTAGGGTTAGGGTTTCAAACTAGGGTTAGGGTTTCCAGCTAGGGTTTCAAACTAGGGTTAGGGTTTCCAGCTAGGGTTTTCAGTTAGGGTTTCAAACTAGGGTTAGGGTTTCCAGCTAGGGTTTTCAGTTAGGGTTTCAAACTAGGGTTAGGGTTTCCAGCTAGGGTTTTCAGTTAGGGTTTCAAACTAGGGTTAGGGTTTCCAGCTAGGGTTTTCAGTTAGGGTTTCAAACTAGGGTTAGGGTTTCCAGCTAGGGTTTTCAGTTAGGGTTTCAAACTAGGGTTAGGGTTTCCAGCTAGGGTTTCAAACTAGGGTTAGGGTTTCCAGCTAGGGTTTTCAGTTAGGGTTTTCAGTTAGGGTTTCAAACTAGGGTTAGGGTTTCCAGTTAGGGTTTCAAACTAGGGTTAGGGTTTCCAGCTAGGGTTTTCAGTTAGGGTTTCAAACTAGGGTTAGGGTTTCCAGCTAGGGTTTTCAGTTAGGGTTTCAAACTAGGGTTAGGGTTTCCAGCTAGGGTTTTCAGTTAGGGTTTCAAACTAGGGTTAGGGTTTCAGCTAGGGTTTTCAGTTAGGGTTTCAAACTAGGGTTAGGGTTTCCAGCTAGGGTTTCAAACTAGGGTTAGGGTTTCCAGCTAGGGTTTCAAACTAGGGTTAGGGTTTCCAGCTAGGGTTTTCAGTTAGGGTTTCAAACTAGGGTTAGGGTTTCCAGCTAGGGTTTTCAGTTAGGGTTTCAAACTAGGGTTAGGGTTTCCAGCTAGGGTTTTCAGTTAGGGTTTCAAACTAGGGTTAGGGTTTCCAGCTAGGGTTTTCAGTTAGGGTTTCAAACTAGGGTTAGGGTTTCCAGCTAGGGTTTCAAACTAGGGTTAGGGTTTCCAGCTAGGGTTTTCAGTTAGGGTTTCAAACTAGGGTTAGGGTTTCCAGCTAGGGTTTTCAGTTAGGGTTTCAAACTAGGGTTAGGGTTTCCAGCTAGGGTTTTCAGTTAGGGTTTCAAACTAGGGTTAGGGTTTCCAGCTAGGGTTTTCAGTTAGGGTTTCAAACTAGGGTTAGGGTTTCAAACTAGGGTTAGGGTTTCCAGCTAGGGTTTTCAGTTAGGGTTTCAAACTAGGGTTAGGGTTTTCAGTTAGGGTTTCAAACTAGGGTTAGGGTTTCCAGCTAGGGTTTTCAGTTAGGGTTTCAAACTAGGGTTAGGGTTTCCAGCTAGGGTTTTCAGTTAGGTTTTCAAACTAGGGTTAGGGTTTCCAGCTAGGGTTTTCAGTTAGGGTTTCAAACTAGGGTTAGGGTTTCCAGCTAGGGTTTTCAGTTAGGGTTTCAAACTAGGGTTAGGGTTTCCAGCTAGGGTTTTCAGTTAGGGTTTTAAACTAGGGTTAGGGTTTCCAGCTAGGGTTTTCAGTTAGGGTTTCAAACTAGGGTTAGGGTTTCCAGCTAGGGTTTTCAGTTAGGGTCTCAAACTAGGGTTAGGGTTTCCAGCTAGGGTTTTCAGTTAGGGTTTCAAACTAGGGTTAGGGTTTCCAGCTAGGGTTTTCAGTTAGGGTTTCAAACTAGGGTTAGGGTTTCCAGCTAGGGTTTTCAGTTAGGGTTTCAAACTAGGGTTAGGGTTTCCAGCTAGGGTTTTCAGTTAGGGTTTCAAACTAGGGTTAGGGTTTCCAGCTAGGGTTTTCAGTTAGGGTTTCAAACTAGGGTTAGGGTTTCCAGCTAGGGTTTCAAACTAGGGTTAGTGTTAGGGTTAGGGTTAGCTAGGGTTTTCAGTTAGGGTTTCAAACTAGGGTTAGGGTTTCCAGCTAGGGTTTCAAACTAGGGTTAGGGTTTCAAACTAGGGTTAGGGTTTCCAGCTAGGGTTTTCAGTTAGGGTTTCAAACTAGGGTTAGGGTTTCCAGCTAGGGTTTCAAACTAGGGTTAGGGTTTCAAACTAGGGTTAGGGTTTCCAGCTAGGGTTTTCAGTTAGGGTTTCAAACTAGGGTTAGGGTTTCAAACTAGGGTTAGGGTTTCCAGCTAGGGTTTTCAGTTAGCGTTTCAAACTAGGGTTAGGGTTTCAAACTAGGGTTAGGGTTTCCAGCTAGGGTTTTCAGTTAGGGTTTCAAACTAGGGTTAGGGTTTCCAGCTAGGGTTTTCAGTTAGGGTTTCAAACTAGGGTTAGGGTTTCCAGCTAGGGTTTCAAACTAGGGTTAGGGTTTCAAACTAGGGTTAGGGTTTCCAGCTAGGGTTTTCAGTTAGGGTTTCAAACTAGGGTTAGGGTTTCAAACTAGGGTTAGGGTTTCCAGCTAGGGTTTCAAACTAGGGTTAGGTTTCAAACTAGGGTTAGGGTTTCCAGCTAGGGTTTTCAGTTAGGGTTTCAAACTAGGGTTAGGGTTTCCAGCTAGGGTTTTCAGTTAGGGTTTCAAACTAGGGTTAGGGTTTCAAACTAGGTTAGGGTTTCCAGCTAGGGTTTTCAGTTAGGGTTTCAAACTAGGGTTAGGGTTTCAAACTAGGGTTAGGGTTTCCAGCTAGGGTTTTCAGTTAGGGTTTCAAACTAGGGTTAGGGTTTCCAGCTAGGGTTTCAAACTAGGGTTAGGGTTTCAACTAGGGTTAGGGTTTCCAGCTAGGGTTTTCAGTTAG
The DNA here is from genome assembly GCF_054856515.1 of Filicampus tigris. Classification (NCBI taxonomy): domain Eukaryota; kingdom Metazoa; phylum Chordata; class Actinopteri; order Syngnathiformes; family Syngnathidae; genus Filicampus; species Filicampus tigris. Next base: position 12,418 of record NW_028233420.1, on the reverse strand, counting down.
GGTTCAAACTAGGGTTAGGGTTTCCAGCTAGGGTTTTCAGTTAGGGTTTCAAACTAGGGTTAGGGTTTCCAGCTAGGGTTTTCAGTTAGCGTTTCAAACTAGGGTTAGGGTTTCAACTAGGGTTAGGGTTTCCAGCTAGGGTTTTCAGTTAGGGTTTCAAACTAGGGTTAGGGTTTCCAGCTAGGGTTTTTCAGTTAGGGTTTCAAACTAGGGTTAGGGTTTCAAACTAGGGTTAGGGTTCCAGCTAGGGTTTTCAGTTAGGGTTTCAAACTAGGGTTAGGGTTTCCAGCTAGGGTTTTCAGTTAGGGTTTCAAACTAGGGTTAGGGTTTCCAGCTAGGGTTTTCAGTTAGGGTTTCAAACTAGGGTTAGGTTTCCAGCTAGGGTTTTCAGTTAGGGTTTCAAACTAGGGTTAGGGTTTCCAGCTAGGGTTTTCAGTTAGCGGTTTCAAACTAGGGTTAGGGTTTCCAGCTAGGGTTTTCAGTTAGGGTTTCAAACTAGGGTTAGGGTATCCAGCTAGGGTTTTCAGTTAGGGTTTCAAACTAGGGTTAGGTTTTCCAGCTAGGGTTTTCAGTTAGCGTTTCAAACTAGGGTTAGGGTTTTCAACTAGGTTAGGGTTTCCAGCTAGGGTTTTCAGTTAGGGTTTCAAACTAGGGTTAGGGTTTCCAGCTAGGGTTTTCAGTTAGGGTTTCAAACTAGGGTTAGGGTTTCCAGCTAGGGTTTTCAGTTAGGGTTTCAAACTAGGGTTAGGGTTTCCAGCTAGGGTTTCAACTAGGGTTAGGGTTTCAAACTAGGGTTAGGGTTTCCAGCTAGGGTTTCAAACTAGGGTTAGGGTTTCCAGCTAGGGTTTTCAGTTAGGGTTTCAAACTAGGGTTTGGGTTTCCAGCTAGGGTTTTCAGTTAGCGTTTCAAACTAGGGTTAGGGTTTCAAACTAGGGTTAGGGTTTCCAGCTAGGGTTTTCAGTTAGGGTTTAAAACTAGGGTTAGGGTTTCCAGCTAGGGTTTTCAGTTAGGGTTTCAAACTAGGGTTAGGGTTTCAAACTAGGGTTAGGTTTTCCAGCTAGGGTTTTCAGTTAGGGTTTCAAACTAGGGTTAGGGTTTCCAGCTAGGGTTTTCAGTTAGGGTTTCAAACTAAGGTTAGGGTTTCCAGCTAGGGTTTCAAACTAGGGTTAGGGTTTCAACTAGGGTTAGGGTTTCCAGCTAGGGTTTTCAGTTAGGGTTTCAAACTAGGGTTAGGGTTTCCAGCTAGGGTTTTCAGTTAGGGTTTCAAACTAGGGTTAGGGTTTCCAGCTAGGGTTTTTCAGTTAGGGTTTCAAACTAGGGTTAGGGTTTCCAGCTAGGGTTTCAAACTAGGGTTAGGGTTTCCAGCTAGGGTTTTCAGTTAGGGTCTCAAACTAGGGTTAGGGTTTTCCAGCTAGGGTTTTCAGTTAGGGTTTCAAAACTAGGGTTAGGGGTTCCAGCTAGGGTTTTCAGTTAGGGTTTCAAACTAGGGTTAGGGTTTTCAAACTAGGGTTAGGGTTTCCAGCTAGGGTTTTTCAGTTAGGGTTTCAAACTAGGGTTAGTGTTTCCAGCTAGGGTTTTCAGTTAGGGTTTCAAACTAGGGTTAGGGTTTCCAGCTAGGGTTTTCAGTTAGGGTTTCAAACTAGGGTTAGGGTTTCCAGCTAGGGTTTCAAACTAGGGTTAGGGTTTCCAGCTAGGGTTTTCAGTTAGGGTTTCAAACTAGGGTTAGGGTTTCCAGCTAGGTTTTCAGTTAGGGTTTCAAACTAGGGTTAGGGTTTCCAGCTAGGGTTTTCAGTTAGGGTTTCAAACTAGGGTTAGGGTTTCCAGCTAGGGTTTTCAGTTAGGGTTTCAAACTAGGGTTAGGGTTTCCAGCTAGGGTTTCAAACTAGGGTTAGGGTTTCCAGCTAGGGTTTTCAGTTAGGGTTTCAAACTAGGGTTAGGGTTTCCAGCTAGGGTTTTCAGTTAGGGTTTCAAACTAGGGTTAGGGTTTCCAGCTAGGGTTTTCAGTTAGGGTTTCAAACTAGGGTTAGGGTTTCAGGTAGGGTTTTCAGTTAGGGTTTCAAACTAGGGTTAGGGTTTCAGCTAGGGTTTTCAGTTAGGGTTTCAAACTAGGGTTAGGGTTTCCAGCTAGGGTTTTCAGTTAGGGTTTCAAACTAGGGTTAGGGTTTCCAGCTAGGGTTTCAAACTAGGTTTAGGGTTTCCAGCTAGGGTTTTCAGTTAGGGTTTCAAACTAGGGTTAGGGTTTCCAGCTAGGGTTTTCAGTTAGGGTTTCAAACTAGGGTTAGGGTTTCCAGGTAGGGTTTCAAACTAGGGTAGGGTTTCAAACTAGGGGTTAGGGTTTTCCAGCTAGGGTTTCAAACTAGGGTTAGGGTTTCCAGCTAGGGTTTTCAGTTAGGGTTTCAAACTAGGGTTAGGGTTTCCAGCTAGGGTTTTCAGTTAGCGTTTCAAACTAGGGTTAGGGTTTCAAACTAGGGTTAGGGTTTCCAGCTAGGGTTTTCAGTTAGGGTTTCAAACTAGGGTTAGGGTTTCCAGCTAGGGTTTTCAGTTAGGGTTTCAAACTAGGGTTAGGGTTTTCAAACTAGGGTTAGGGTTTCCAGCTAGGGTTTTCAGTTAGGGTTTCAAACTAGGGTTAGGGTTTCCAGCTAGGGTTTTCAGTTAGGGTTTCAAACTAGGGTTAGGGTTTCCATCTAGGGTTTTCAGTTAGGGTTTCAAACTAGGGTTAGGGTTTCAAACTAGGGTTAGGGTTTCCAGCTAGGGTTTTCAGTTTAGGGTTTCAAACTAGGGTTAGGGTTTCCAGCTAGGGTTTCAAACTAGGGTTAGGGTTTCCAGCTAGGGTTTTCAGTTAGGGTTTCAAACTAGGGTTAGGGTTTCCAGCTAGGGTTTTCAGTTAGGGTTTCAAACTAGGGTTAGGGTTTCTAGCTAGGGTTTTCAGTTAGGGTTTCAAACTAGGGTTAGGTTTCCAGCTAGGGTTTTCAGTTAGGGTTTCAAACTAGGGTTAGGGTTTCCAGCTAGGGTTTTCAGTTAGGGTTTCAAACTAGGGTTAGGGTTTCCAGCTAGGGTTTTCAGTTAGGGTTTCAAACTAGGGTTAGGGTTTCCAGCTAGGGTTTTCAGTTAGGGTTTCAAACTAGGGTTAGGGTTCTAGCTAGGGTTTTCAGTTAGGGTTTCAACTAGGGTTAGGGTTTCCAGCTAGGGTTTTCAGTTAGGGTTTCAAACTAGGGTTAGGGTTTCCAGCTAGGGTTTTCAGTTAGGGTTTCAAAACTAGGGTTAGGGTTTCCAGCTAGGGTTTTCAGTTAGGGTTTCAAACTAGGGTTAGGGTTTCCAGCTAGGGTTTTCAGTTAGGGTTTCAAACTAGGGTTAGGGTTTCCAGCTAGGGTTTTCAGTTAGGGTTTCAACTAGGGTTAGGGTTTCCAGCTAGGGTTTTCAGTTAGGGTTTCAAACTAGGGTTAGGGTTTCTAGCTAGGGTTGTTCAGTTAGGGTTTCAAACTAGGGTTAGGGTTTCCAGCTAGGGTTTTCAGTTAGGGTTTCAAACTAGGGTTAGGGTTTCCAGCTAGGGTTTTCAGTTAGGGTTTCAAACTAGGGTTAGGGTTTCCAGCTAGGGTTTTCAGTTAGGGTTTCAAACTAGGGTTAGGGTTTCCAGCTAGGGTTTCAAACTAGGTTTAGGGTTTCCAGCTAGGGTTTTCAGTTAGGGTTTCAAACTAGGGTTAGGGTTTCCAGCTAGGGTTTCAAACTAGGGTTAGAGTCTCCAGCTAGGGTTTTTCAGTTAGGGTTTCAAACTAGGGTTAGGGTTTCCAGCTAGGGTTTTCAGTTAGGGTTTCAAACGAGGGTTAGGGTTTCCAGCTAGGGTTTTCAGTTAGGGTTTCAAACTAGGGTTAGGGTTTCCAGCTAGGGTTTTCAGTTAGGGTTTCAACTAGGGTTAGGGTTTCCAGCTAGGGTTTTCAGTTAGGGTTTCAAACTAGCGTTAGGGTTTCCAGCTAGGGTTTTTCAGTTAGGGTTTCAAACTAGGGTTAGGGTTTCAGCTAGGGTTTTCAGTTAGCGTTTCAAACTAGGGTTAGGGTTTCCAGCTAGGGTTTTCAGTTAGGGTCTCAAACTAGGGTTAGGGTTTCCAGCTAGGGTTTTCAGTTAGGGTTTCAAACTAGGGTTAGGGTTTTCAGCTAGGGTTTTCAGTTAGGGTTTCAAACTAGGGTTAGGGTTTCCAGCTAGGGTTTCAGTTAGGGTTTCAAACTAGGGTTAGGGTTTCCAGCTAGGGTTTTCAGTTAGGGTTTCAAACTAGGGTTAGGGTTTCAAACTAGGGTTAGGGTTTCCAGCTAGGGATTTTCAGTTAGGGTTTCAAACTAGGGTTAGGGTTTCCAGCTAGGGTTTCAAACTAGGGTTAGAGTCTCCAGCTAGGGTTTTCAGTTAGGGTTTCAAACTAGGGTTAGGGTTTCCAGCTAGGGTTTTCAGTTAGGGTTTCAAACGAGGGTTAGGGTTTCCAGCTAGGGTTTTCAGTTAGGGTTTCAAACTAGGGTTAGGGTTTCCAGCTAGGGTTTTCAGTTAGGTTTCAAACTAGGGTTAGGGTTTCCAGCTAGGGTTTTCAGTTAGGGTTTCAAACTAGCGTTAGGGTTTCCAGCTAGGGTTTTCAGTTAGGGTTTCAAACTAGGGTTAGGGTTTCCAGCTAGGGTTTTCAGTTAGGGTTTCAAACTAGGATTAGGGTTTCCAGCTAGGGTTTTTCAGTTAGGGTTTCAAACTAGGGTTACGGTTTCCAGCTAGGGTTTTCAGTTAGGGTTTCAAACTAGGGTTAGGGTTTCCAGCTAGGGTTTTCAGTTAGGGTTTCAAACTAGGGTTAGGGTTTCCAGCTAGGGTTTTCAGTTAGGGTTTCAAACTAGGGTTAGGGTTTCCAGCTAGGGTTTCAAACTAGGGTTAGGGTTTTCCAGCTAGGGTTTTCAGTTAGGGTTTCAAACTAGGGTTAGGGTTTCCAGCTAGGGTTTTCAGTTAGGGTTTCAAACTAGGGTTAGGGTTCCAGCTAGGGTTTTCAGTTAGGGTTTCAAACTAGGGTTAGGGTTTCCAGCTAGGGTTTTCAGTTAGGGTTTCAAACTAGGGTTAGGGGTTCCAGCTAGGGTTTTCAGTTAGGGTTTCAAACTAGGTTAGGGTTTCCAGCTAGGGTTTCAAACTAGGGTTAGGGTTTCCAGCTAGGGTTTTCAGTTAGGGTTTCAAACTAGGGTTAGGGTTTCCAGCTAGGGTTTTCAGTTAGGGTTTCAAACTAGGGTTAGGGTTTCCAGCTAGGGTTTTCAGTTAGGGTTTCAAACTAGGGTTAGGGTTTCAGCTAGGGTTTCAAACTAGGGTTAGGGTTTCCAGCTAGGGTTTTCAGTAGGGTTTCAAACTAGGGTTAGGGTTTCAAACTAGGGTTAGGGTTTTCAGCTAGGGTTTTCAGTTAGGGTTTCAAACTAGGGTTAGGGTTTCCAGCTAGGGTTTTCAGTTAGGGTTTCAAACTAGGGTTAGGGTTTCCAGCTAGGGTTTTCAGTTAGGGTTTCAAACTAGGGTTAGGGTTTCCAGCTAGGGTTTCAAACTAGGGTTAGGGTTTCCAGCTAGGGTTTTCAGTTAGGGTTTCAAACTAGGGTTAGGTTTCAGCTAGGGTTTTCAGTTAGGGTTTCAAACTAGGGTTAGGGTTTCCAGCTAGGGTTTTCAGTTAGGGTTTCAAACTAGGGTTAGGGTTTCCAGCTAGGGTTTTCAGTTAGGGTTTCAAACTAGGGTTAGGGTTTCCAGCTAGGGTTTCAAACTAGGGTTAGGGTTTCCAGCTAGGGTTTTCAGTTAGGGTTTCAAACTAGGGTTAGGGTTCCAGCTAGGGTTTTCAGTTAGGGTTTCAAACTAGGGTTAGGGTTTCCAGCTAGGGTTTTCAGTTAGGGTTTCAAACTAGGGTTAGGTTTCCAGCTAGGGTTTTCAGTTAGGGTTTCAAACTAGGGTTAGGGTTTCCAGCTAGGGTTTCAAACTAGGGTTAGGGTTTCCAGCTAGGGTTTTCAGTTAGGGTTTCAAACTAGGGTTAGGGTTTCCAGCTAGGGTTTTCAGTTAGGGTTTCAAACTAGGGTTAGGGTTTCCAGCTAGGGTTTTCAGTTAGGGTTTTCAAACTAGGGTTAGGGTTTCCAGGTAGGTTTTCAGTTAGGGGTTTCAAACTAGGGTTAGGGTTTTCCAGCTAGGGTTTTCAGTTAGGGTTTCAAACTAGGGTTAGGGTTTCCAGCTAGGGGTTTTCAGTTAGGGTTTCAAACTAGGGTTAGGGTTTCCAGCTAGGGTTTTCAGTTAGGGTTTCAAACTAGGGTTAGGGTTTTCAGTTAGGGTTTCAAACTAGGGTTAGGGTTTCCAGCTAGGGTTTTCAGTTAGGGTTTCAAACTAGGGTTAGGGTTTCCAGCTAGGGTTTTCAGTTAGGGTTTCAAACTAGGGTTAGGGTTTCCAGCTAGGGTTTTTCAGTTAGGGTTTCAAACTAGGGTTAGGGTTTTCCAGGTAGGGTTTTCAGTTAGGGTTTCAAACTAGGGTTAGAGTTTCCAGCTAGGGTTTTCAGGTTAGGGTTTCAAACTAGGGTTAGGGTTTCAAACTAGGGTTAGGGTTTCCAGCTAGGGTTTTCAGTTAGGGTTTCAAACTAGGGTTAGGGTTTCAAACTAGGGTTAGGGTTTCAGCTAGGGTTTTCAGTTAGGGTTTCAAACTAGGGTTAGGGTTTCCAGCTAGGGTTTTCAGTTAGGGTTTCAAACTAGGGTTAGGGTTTCTAGCTAGGGTTTTCAGTTAGGGTTTTCAAACTAGGGTTAGGGTTTCCAGCTAGGGTTTTCAGTTAGGGTTTCAAACTAGGGTTAGGGTTTCCAGCTAGGGTTTTCAGTTAGGGTTTCAAACTAGGGTTAGGGTTTCCAGCTAGGGTTTTCAGTTAGGGTTTCAAACTAGGGTTAGGGTTTCCAGCTAGGTTTTCAGTTAGGGGTTTCAAACTAGGGTTAGGGTTTCCAGCTAGGGTTTTCAGTTAGGGTTTCAAACTAGGGTTAGGGTTTCAAACTAGGGTTAGGGTTTCCAGCTAGGGTTTTCAGTTAGGGTTTCAAACTAGGGTTAGGGTTTCCAGCTAGGGTTTTCAAACTAGGGTTAGGGTTTCCAGCTAGGGTTTTTCAGTTAGGGTTTCAAACTAGGGTTAGGGTTTTCAGTTAGGGTTTCAAACTAGGGTTAGGGTTTCCAGCTAGGGTTTCAAACTAGGGTTAGGGTTTCCAGCTAGGGTTTTCAGTTAGGGTTTTCAAACTAGGGTTAGGGTTTCCAGCTAGGGTTTTCAGTTAGGGTTTCAAACTAGGGTTAGGGTTTCCAGCTAGGGTTTTCAGTTAGGGTTTCAAACTAGGGTTAGGGTTTCCAGCTAGGGTTTCAAACTAGGGTTAGGGTTTCCAGCTAGGGTTTTCAGTTAGGGTTTCAAACTAGGGTTAGGGTTTCCAGCTAGGGTTTTCAGTAGGGTTTCAAACTAGGTTAGGGGTTAGCTAGGGTTTTTCAGTTAGGGTTTCAAACTAGGGTTAGGGTTTCCAGCTAGGGTATTCAAACTAGGGTTAGGGTTTCCAGCTAGGGTTTCAAACTAGGGTTAGTGTTAGGGTTAGGGTTAGCTAGGGTTTTCAGTTAGGGTTTCAAACTAGGTTAGGGTTTCCAGCTAGGGTTTTCAGTTAGGGTTTCAAACTAGGGTTAGGGTTTCCAGCTAGGGTTTTCAGTTAGGGTTTCAAACTAGGGTTAGGGTTTCCAGCTAGGGTTTTCAGTTAGGGTTTCAAACTAGGGTTAGGGTTTCCAGCTAGGGTTTCAAACCAGGGTTAGGGTTTCCAGCTAGGGTTTTCAGTTAGGGTTTCAAACTAGGGTTAGGGTTTCCAGCTAGGGTTTTTCAGTTAGGGTTTCAAACTAGGGTTAGGGTTTCCAGCTAGGGTTTTCAGTTAGGGTTTCAAACTAGGGTTAGGGTTTCCAGCTAGGGTTTTCAGTTAGGGTTTCAAACTAGGGTTAGGGTTTCCAGCTAGGGTTTTCAAGTTAGGGTTTCAAACTAGGGTTAGGGTTTCAAACTAGGGTTAGGGTTTCCAGCTAGGGTTTTCAGTTAGGGTTTCAAACTAGGGTAGGGTTTCAAACTAGGGTTAGGGTTTCCAGCTAGGGTTTTCAGTTAGGGTTTCAAACTAGGGTTAGGGTTTCAAACTAGGGTTAGGGTTTCCAGCTAGGGTTTTCAGTTAGGTTTCAAACTAGGGTTAGGGTTTCCAGCTAGGGTTTTCAGTTAGGGTTTCAAACTAGGGTTAGGGTTTCCAGCTAGGGTTTTCAGTTAGGGTTTCAAACTAGGGTTAGGGTTTCAAACTAGGGTTAGGGTTTCCAGCTAGGGTTTTCAGTTAGGGTTTCAAACTAGGGTTAGGGTTTCCAGCTAGGGTTTTCAGTAGGGTTTCAAACTAGGGTTAGGGTTTCCAGCTAGGGTTTCAAACTAGGGTTAGGGTTTCAAACTAGGTTAGGGTTTCCAGCTAGGGTTTTCAGTTAGGGTTTCAAACTAGGGTTAGGGTTTCAAACTAGGGTTAGGGTTTCCAGCTAGGGTTCCAAACTAGGGTTAGGGTTTCCAGCTAGGGTTTCAAACCAGGGTTTAGGGTTTCCAGCTAGGGTTTTCAGTTAGGGTTTCAAACTAGGGTTAGGGTTTCCAGCTAGGGTTTTCAGTTAGGGTTTCAAACTAGGGTTAGGGTTTCCAGCTAGGGTTTTCAGTTAGGGTTTCAAACTAGGGTTAGGGTTTCCAGCTAGGGTTTTCAGTTAGGGTTTCAACTAGGGTTAGGGTTCCAGCTAGGGTTTTTCAGTTAGGGTTTCAAACTAGGGTTAGGGTTTCAAACTAGGGTTAGGGTTTCCAGCTAGGGTTTTCAGTTGCGGTTTCCAGCTAGGGTTTTCAGTTAGGGTTTCAAACTAGGGTTAGGTTTCCAGCTAGGGTTTTCAGTTAGGGTTTCAAACTAGGGTTAGGGTTTCCAGCTAGGGTTTTCAGTTAGGGTTTCAAACTAGGGTTAGGGTTTCCAGCTAGGGTTTTCAGTTAGGGTTTCAAACTAGGGTTAGGGTTTCCAGGTAGGGTTTTCAGTTAGGGTTTCAAACTAGGGTTAGGGTTTCAAACTAGGGTTAGGGTTTCCAGCTAGGGTTTTCAGTTAGGGTTTCAAACTAGGGTTAGGGTTTCCAGCTAGGGTTTTCAGTTAGGGTTTCAAACTAGGGTTAGGGGTTTCCAGCTAGGGTTTTCAGTTAGGGTTTCAAACTAGGGTTAGGGTTTCCCAGCTAGGGTTTTCAGTTAGGGTTTCAAACTAGGGTTAGGGTTTCCAGCTAGGGTTTCAAACTAGGGTGAGGGTTTCCAGCTAGGGTTTTCAGTTAGGGTTTCAAACTAGGGTTAGGGTTTCCAGCTAGGGTTTTCAGTTAGGGTTTCAAACTAGGGTTAGGGTTTCCAGCTAGGGTTTTCAGTTAGGTTTCAAACTAGGGGTTAGGGTTTCCAGCTAGGGTTTTCAGTTAGGGTTTCAAACTAGGGTTAGGGTTTCAGCTAGGGTTTCAAACTAGGGTTAGGGTTTCCAGCTAGGGTTTTCAGTTAGGGTGTTCAAACTAGGGTTAGGGTTTCCAGCTAGGGTTTTCAGTTAGGGGTTTCAAACTAGGGTTAGGGTTTCCAGCTAGGGTTTTCAGTTAGGGTTTCAAACTAGGGTTAGGGTTTTCCAGCTAGGGTTTTCAAACTAGGGTTAGGGTTTCCAGCTAGGGTTTTCAGTTAGGGTTTCAAACTAGGGTTAGGTAGTTCCAGCTAGGGTTTTCAGTTAGGGTTTCAAACTAGGGTTAGGCGTTTCCAGCTAGGGTTTTCAGTTAGGGTTTCAAACTTGGGTTAGGGTTTCCAGCTAGGGTTTTCAGTTAGGTTTCAAACTAGGGTTAGGGTTTCCAGCTAGGGTTTTCAGTTAGGGTTTCAAACTAGGGTTAGGGTTTCCAGCTAGGGTTTTCAGTTAGGGTTTCAAACTAGGGTTAGGGTTTCCAGCTAGGGTTTTTCAGTTAGGGTTTCAAACTAGGGTTAGGGTTCCAGCTAGGGTTTTCAGTTAGGGTTTCAAACTAGGGTTAGGGTTTCCAGCTAGGGTTTTCAGTTAGGGTTTCAAACTAGGGTTAGGTTTCCAGCTAGGGTTTTCAGTTAGGGTTTCAAACTAGGGTGGGTTCTAGGGTTTCAAACTAGGGTTAGGGTTTCCAGCTAGGGTTTTCAGTTAGGGTTTCAAACTAGGGTTAGGGTTTCCAGCTAGGGTTTTCAGTTAGGGTTTCAAACTAGGGTTAGGGTTTCTAGCTAGGGTTTTCAGTTAGGGTTTCAAACTAGGGTTAGGGTTTTCCAGCTAGGGTTTTCAGTTAGGGTTTCAAACTAGGGTTAGGGTTTCCAGCTAGGGTTTTCAGTTTAGGGTTTCAAACTAGGGTTAGGGTTTCCAGCTAGGTTTTCAGTTAGGGTTTCAAACTAGGGTTAGGGTTTCCAGCTAGGGTTTTCAGTTAGGGTTTCAAACTAGGGTTAGTGTTTCAAACTAGGGTTAGGGTTTCCAGCTAGGTTTTCAGTTAGGGTTTCAAACTAGGGTTAGGGTTTCAAACTAGGGTTAGGGTTTCCAGCTAGGGTTTCAGTTAGGGTTTCAAACTAGGGTTAGGGTTTCCAGCTAGGGTTTTCAGTTAGGTTTCAAACTAGGGTTAGGGTTTCAAACTAGGGTTTCAGTAGGGTTTCAGCTAGGGGTTTTCAGCTAGGGTTTTCAAGGGTTAGGGTTTCAAACTAGGGTTAGGGTTTCCAGCTAGGGTTTTCAGTTAGGGTTTCAAACTAGGGTTAGGGTTTCCAGCTAGGGTTTTCAGTTAGGGTTTCAAACTAGGGTTAGGGTTTCCAGCTAGGTTTTCAGTTAGGGTTTCAAACTAGGGTTAGGGTTTCCAGCTAGGGTTTTCAGTTAGGGTTTCAAACTAGGGTTAGGGTTTCCAGCTAGGGTTTTCAGTTAGGGTTTCAAACTAGGGTTAGGGTTTCCAGGCTAGGGTTTTCAGTTAGGGTTTCAAACTAGGGTTAGGGTTTCAAACTAGGGTTAGGGTTTCCAGCTAGGGTTTTCAGTTAGGGTTTCAAACTAGGGTTAGGGTTTCCAGCTAGGGTTTTCAGTTAGGGTTTCAAACTAGGGTTAGGGTTTCCAGCTAGGGTTTTCAGTTAGGGTTTCAAACTAGGGTTAGGGGTTTCCAGCTAGGGTTTTCAGTTAGGGTTTCAAACTAGGGTTAGGGTTTCCAGGTTAGGGTTCTTCAAACTAGGGTTAGGGTTTCCAGCTAGGGTTTTCAGTTAGGGTTTCAAACTAGGGTTAGGGTTTCCAGCTAGGGTTTTCAGTTAGGGTTTCAAACTAGGGTTAGGGTTTCCAGCTAGGGTTTTCAGTTAGGTTTCAAACTAGGGTTAGGGTTTCCAGCTAGGGTTTTCAGTTAGGGTTTCAAACTAGGGTTAGGGTTTCCAGCTAGGGTTTTCAAACTAGGGTTAGGGTTTCCAGCTAGGGTTTTCAGTTAGGGTTTCAAACTAGGGTTAGGGTTTTCCAGCTAGGGTTTTCAGTTAGGGTTTCAAACTAGGGTTAGGGTTTCCAGCTAGGGTTTTCAGTTAGGGTTTCAAACTAGGGTTAGGGTTTCCAGCTAGGGTTTTCAGTTAGGGTTTCAAACTAGGGTTAGGGTTTTCAGCTAGGGGTTTCAAACTAGGGTTAGGGTTTCCAGCTAGGGTTTTCAGTTAGGGTTTCAAACTAGGGTTAGGGTTTCCAGCTAGGGTTTTCAGTTAGGGTTTCAAACTAGGTTAGGGTTTCAGCTAGGGTTTTCAGTTTAGGGGTTTCAAACTAGGGTTAGGGGTTTCCAGCTAGGGTTGTCAGTTAGGGTTTCAAACTAGGGTTAGGGTTTCCAGCTAGGGTTTTCAGTTAGGGTTTCAAACTAGGGTTAGGGTTTCCAGCTAGGGTTTTCAGTTAGGGTTTCAAACTAGGGTTAGGGTTTCCAGCTAGGGTTTTCAGTTAGGGTTTCAAACTAGGGTTAGGGTTTCCAGCTTAGTGGTTTCAAACTAGGGTTAGGTTTCCAGCTAGGGTTTTCAGTTAGGGTTTCAAACTAGGGTTAGGGTTTCAAGAACTAGGGTTAGGGTTTCCAGCTAGGGTTTTCAGTTAGGGTTTCAAAACTAGGGTTAGGGTTTCAAACTAGGGTTAGGTTTCCAGCTAGGGTTTTCAGTTAGGGTTTCAAACTAGGGTTAGGGTTTCCAGCTAGGGTTTTCAGTTAGGTTTCAAACTAGGGTTAGGGTTTCCTAGCTAGGGTTTTCAGTTAGGGTTTCAAACTAGGGTTAGGGTTTTCCAGCTAGGGTTTTCAAGTTAGGGTTTCAAACTAGGGTTAGGGTTCCAGCTGAAGGGTTTTCAGTTAGGGTTTCAAACTAGGGTTAGGGTTTCCAGCTAGCGTTTTCAGTTAGGGTTTCAAACTAGGGTTAGGGTTT